>NC_081199.1:42176515-42406515 GCF_902713425.1 Acipenser ruthenus | reverse complement strand
TAGGCTTGTGAGATAGGAGGACGCTCACACACCCTCAGAATGTCTGTGCTGTGAGGAGAAAAAAAAACATAATTGGACATTCCAAATTGGGGGAAAAATAAATTAAAGAATAACTGGTCACTCTAAATGTATATATATATACAATATATAATATATATATATATATTAATTTACTGTGCTGCCCAGTAAGTGGCTAAAAGTAACTGAACAATTCAGCAGCACCCCAAACTCCCCAGCGTGATGACAGCATCTCATCATGAGGTCAGGTATTAATCTGTCTGCAGCAGTGAAGCCCGCAGGAGCACCTTCAGGGACTTTGAAAGAAAAACTCACCAATTCTGAGTGGCTGATAAGGGACTGATGTACATTTCCCTTGCACAGCACTGCCTTTATAAGTTTCCCACAGTGTTTGTAGGTTTACCATGCTTTTCCCATGGTTATACTATGCATTTATCCTAGTCTGCCCTGGTTTGCCATGTTAATTAACATGTGTTACCATACCTCACTATTCTTTATAATGCTTGCTTATGCTGTGCTTTCACTGTGCTTTCACTTTGCCTTCTTAGACTTTGCTATGCTTTTACTATGGTAGACTTTTATAAGGGTTTAACCATGACACTGTTTTCTATGTTTCACAACAGCACAGTGAGTGAGAGGGGCATGGCACTAATGTTCAGTTAAAGTGTGGACAGTAATGTTACTCCACAGTCCATACATTACCCAGGACTTGTGGATAAAACCAATTGCAATCGTGTTTAAAAAGACATTCGCAACAATAAGTAGTAAGTTAATTTTGACAAACAACCCTTCCAAAAGCAGCTTCAAAAAGATTAATTATGTGGCTACATGTTTATACAGTGCCTTATTAAGCTGTTCTTCACTTTGACATTTACTTCCAACAGCAACAACCACAAAAAATAATATTCTCGATTTTACAGCAACACTGTAAGCAACATTATTGTTACCGTTAAAACATATGAAACATATTTATTGCCAATTTGTCACTTGTTTCGTCATGTAGTCGCTGTACACACACACACACACACACACACACACATATGTACACAACATGTAATCTGTTACATTTGTAAGACATTCTCCAAATAACATTCTCCCTAAAACAAAAGATCTCAAGAAAAATCTATTTATTCTAACCGCATCTCTATGGAAACCTGTACTGGACCTAGAGACTAAACAGAGAACAGAAGGACAGGAGCCATTTACCTGGAAGCTGCTTCCACCAGAGGATCTAGAACAGTAATGTATGTACGTGTCGGCAGCATTCATGCTCATGCTTTCATCCACTGGTCTATTTGACTCATAATACCTTACATGCAAACAGAGAGGAATTCTGGAGAGTTTCTGAATGTTTTTTAGTGGTATTTTCAAAGGTGCTTGTTTTCATACTGACAAAAGAGAGCCATTGCCATACAGCTGCAGATAGTGACATGATATCTTCATAAGACTTGGTGAACAAAAGCTGTTTGCTATTCTCACAGTTCAATCATTCTCCCTTTACTTTTTCCAATGATCTTTTTTTTATTATTATTAAAAGTTAAACCAAACTAAAAAAGGGGCACTGAAATATGTTCTTTAGCTAATTATTTTTACTAAACCTGTTAAACCTTGGGCTTCTTGTCTACATTTCTTTTCAGGTTAAACCATTCTGTCCTGGAGTCGCTAACTAACAAAGGGAGGTTGCATCTCATGAGACATGTTAACCAAAGTGACCCATTATATTACTTCAAGCACTATATGTATAAATACACTTTTAATAATGTTAAATGCAAATAGCACTTTTTTGAGTGACAAAGTGGATGATAGAATATGATGTATCCAAAAGGGAACAGGGAACATTCCACCTATAAAAACAAAACACCAAAAATGAATCCCTATAGAGAATACATTTCCATTGCACCATCAACACCCGCGGTCATTTACACTGATTAACATATCTAACAATATACATCAAGTCTCGAAAATGACAGCTTCTCTGAAGGCTAGACTATAATAGTCCAGCCTTAATCTGAGCAAATTTGAGCAACTGAAAAATAAACTGTTAGAAAGTGGGTTGAGAATGACATCTGCCATTGCACAATGGAGAACACATTATTCCTGGCAATGTATAGCAGCTGTGAGAGCGGTTGCAAAGAAGCAATACAAACGTGTCTCAAAGTCTCTAGCTTGTCCTTAAAGTACTGTGGCGAGCAATTAGATGCAAACACTGTGAAGGTTTTCCTGTTAGCTCACTCCCTAGAGAAGACTCTGCTGCATTGCAAGAACACCAGACAAAGCAACCTGACTTGGCACTCTCAGCTCACAGGATAGGGGTCTTGAGCTGATGCAGCTGTCTGCTGGATCTGTCAGGTGCAATAGCAGCTGTTTATCAGGGGGCTAAAACAGAGGCTGTTACAGTCAACAGGGCTGTCTGTGATAGGAATTCACTGGAGAGGCAGAGGAGTATCAAACACACCTCAAAACACAACATATTATATTATTCTATGTTGCCACACTAGTTTTGCATAATATTTAATAGCATGAGATATTATGAAAATGGATTCAAATACAATAATGCGTTTGTTAAGATTAATGGAATTATGTAATTCAATTAGTGTTCTAGTGAATTGTGTCGCACAATGTAACCCTGGTAATAGCTGTATAAACCCTGTCAGCCATTTCCTGTCAACACATCCCTGCTGATGGTCTGGCTTCTTTTTTTAAATGATTTACAAAACAAACAATGCTTCCATGTGCAGGGCCACATTCACATTCCTATAAGAGGTTCTTACTTTCCTGTCCAGCAAATTCTGTGCACAACCAGCAATGATGCTAAAACAGCTCCCTCAATGGTTAAACTGGGTCTCTACAATAGCCTAACAATTAATGAAGTGGTGGCTGCTTGATAAATATTTTGCAGGAATATATTTAGAGACACTGTGCCATTCAATATAAAGGGTCACACAATCATAGGTGTGATTTATAAATGACTTGGTTGTTTTTAAATGGTTTAACCACCTGTAGTCATCGCTATTATTATTGATAATAATAATAATAATAATAATAATAATAATAATAATTCTGAAAACTGTACTTTTACGGACTGCTGTTTTTTTTTGTTTTGTTTTTTTTTTGTTCTTGATGCATTTATGTTTTTCTCCAAACAACCAACTCAGATTGGTTAAGATTAGAGTTAATCACATTATGTATCAGGGCTAAGACTTTGTAATGCATGCTGTATTGCTAGATGAGTATCACATACAATATCTTCAACATACAGCACACAATGCACACATACACATTTCAAAATCAAAATGAACAGACAGTCACTACTTAAGCCTGACAAGCCAATGTGCCTCATTCTTGCCCTGGAGGGACCAAGCTCTATGCCAACCAAATCCTTGATTCGTCAGAGAAATGCAAACAAACAACATTTGTACAAACATGGTAATTGTCTGATATGAATATATGTGCACTAAGAAATGGGCTATGAAATGGGCTGCTGGACCATGGAAATTAATTTAGCAGATACAAACACACACAAAACCAGTCGCTAAAGGGAAATGACTCTTAATCATTACAAATCTGGAATAGAATCAATCTTGCAACCCAGTAAAGCATAAGGCTCCATACCCCATTGCTACTGTACTAAGCTTGTGATTGCTGCTTTGAATCCCCTCTGTGAAATAGTCTGCATTTGTTTTTTGCTATCATTATCAACGGAACTCGTCTCTAATGGATATGTAATATCTCTGAGGGAAAATGCTGGATTGGTCATGTTAATTAATACAGGGAACAGATGAATCACATTCAAGCTGTGCAAGAGAGGCAGCGTTGATGTTAAGAAATTCAACTTAAGCCTTTCCAAGTCTTCACGTAATGAAACTGTGCTCTGTATGAACATAAGGTCACTTGGATGTAGAGTGACCATACGTTCCGGTTTGACCGGGACCATCCCCTATTCCTAGCAGCTGTCCCAGTGTCCCGACATTTTTCCCAAAACTTAAAGTCCTGGTTTGCAACAATGCCAGAATTGATTAATTAAGTAAACAATCACCAATCGTGTTAAAATGGGGTTCCAGAATTATATTTTTCATTTAGGTTACTGTACTATATTAAAAGTAGGGAAAATGATAGAAATTAACAGTAAAAATATCAATACACAGTGTATGGTCATAACATGTTGTTAAACACGGCCACGAATTGGAAAGGGAAAGTTTTGCGGTTGTGTGGCAGTCTGAGGTTGTTGTTTTTTGTTAGTTTGATAAAAACGGTAATAATGATAAAAGCACTATAATTCAAACAAGGAGCCTTCTTAAAAAACACATTGTCTACTGTAGTTTTCAGCCTGTATACTGTGTCCTGGTTCTGAGTTTTGGAACTCTAGACCTCCTGCATGGATGCCACTTTGCATATCTGGTTCTATTTGTAATCCATGTGCCTGCAGTTTCACACAAATGTTAATAAGCTAAAAGCACAGGTGCAAACCAGACAGACTCGTTGTAGCAGAGCTTGCAGTAGGGATCTGTAAGGCAGCAGGTCATAACCAAACATTTATGAGATGGTATGCAATGAGGATGCAAAACTGGGAATGCTGGGACATCTGTATCCCAGGACAAAACAATTCCAGGCCGGGAGCATCATTTAAAGCAAGCTAATAGATAAATTGGGCAAATACATGACCTTGCAAACCATCCCGTGAAGATTTCAAGGTTGACTATTCTGAAAATAAATATTTCAATCTGACTTAATAAAATAATAATAATGACAGTTTTTCTTAAGACATAGCCATAAAAGGAGGAGTGGCTCGTTTTTAATATTTATGACTCATTAATGTATGAGGTGTGAGGTGACTGCTGGCCAGCGGAGCGAGAGCTGATTTTAATAGGATCATCAGGCTTTGTGTACCACAGTGCTGTTAGCCTGTGTCAATAGCAATGTAAATCCACCCTGCCAGCCAGCGCTGGGTCATGTCAGATTGCATCTCCTCTTGTCACTTTGCTCTTCAGACCCAATAAAGCATTGTAGGCACGTTTAGATACTGTTGGTATGGAGATGTGGACGGCAGCTTAGTGACTGACTGCGATCAATACAATGCAAATGGATCCCAGCGTCACAGCAGATCTGTACATAAAGAGCATTGATAATTCTCTGTTCTCCAGAAAACCGATGCACCTGAAACGTGCTCTCATTGTGGCTTCTATAGTATCAGGGAATGTGTAGAATCAGGGAATGTGATATTGAACAGTTTTATTCACAATTATAATTCAAACATTGCTGAAAAGGA
This sequence comes from Acipenser ruthenus, assembly GCF_902713425.1. Taxonomy (NCBI): domain Eukaryota; kingdom Metazoa; phylum Chordata; class Actinopteri; order Acipenseriformes; family Acipenseridae; genus Acipenser; species Acipenser ruthenus. Next base: position 42,401,231 of record NC_081199.1, on the reverse strand, counting down.
TTCTCTCTGCAGAAGTACTGTAGCATCCCTCAATGGGCTTACCTAGCTAAAGTAGGGTAGCTTCCCTCAATGGGCTTACCTAACTATCTTACAAATGTTGGGATGCAGGGATGGAAATAAGACTGTGATTGCAGAGCAGTTTCACACCTTCCAGGTTTTACTATGGGCTGGATTAGCCACAGCGTATAGGTAACATGTTCAGCTGGGACATATTTTCAAAGCATTTACTCCAGTCCAATGAACTCTTATTTTTTGAAAGAGGTAAATAACTGTTAATTTAACAAAACTAAAACCAAACAAGTAAGTTATATCATTCAAGTTCTCTTGAGTATCATTCAAGTTCTCTTGAGCATGGTCAGGGTGTTTGCTTCTCGTATTGTAACATTTACATGATTTTCAAAAACCAGGGTTTCATTAAAGACTGGAGGTAACGCTTTGAAAATCTACCTCACTGTGTCTTATTCAGCTATGTAACTGGGAATGGATAAAACTGCTATACAATAGGAGTTGTATTTCCATCCCTGGGATGAATACTATAGGCTTTAACAGAAATGACAGGCTTTGAGGCAGTTAAACACACTGCATTTTGTAACAGTGTAGCATCTCATGGAGTTTTATCACAACTCCTCATTAGTGCAGAAGAAGCTATTATGTGTCAAAGAAGCCAGTAACTGAAGTCATAGTATCATAAGCCTCAGACTTTAAAAGGCACTTTCTAATACTGCAATCTCAGCCAAGTCAGTCAATAAGTTTCATACCAGCTGCACAATTAAATCAATACAGCTGCTGCCCTGCAGTGACACTAGCCTTTAAACACGGTAATTAGTGCAAGATTGTGCTCTGCTGCAACCCATTACACTGGCTCCCTCTAATGGTAAAACTAAATGACTACAACAGACGTGTCAGTTCCTGGAGGGCCGAAGTGTCTTCTGGCTTTTGTTCCACCCGAGCTCTCAATTACTTAATTGGTCTAATTATTTGATTAACCGGGCACATTTAACACTTCTCTTCAGGCCTCAAAATGTTTCATAGGTAGTGTATCTTGAATGAAGTGCATTTTTAAAACCATCAACTGTAAAAGACCTTGAAAAATATTAAATATGTCAAATTGAACAAATAATTAGATCAATTATGTTAATTGAGAACTTAAGTTGGAATAAAAACCAGAAGCCCCTGCGGCCCTTGAGGACTGGAGTTTGACACCCCTAGACTACAACATATGCTGGGACCAGAAAAACTCAGGACTCACTAGAGCAGGGGTATGCAACCCTGGTCCTGGAGTGCCACAGACACTTCTGGTTTTTGTTTTACCCAAGCCCCTTAATAAATTAATTGATTTAATGATTGGCTTAATTGTTCAGAATTACCATGTGATCCAGGTATTTAGCAATTGATGATTAAGAGATCCCTACAAAACCTGCAGGATTGCGGCACTCCAGGACCAGGGTTGCCTACCCCTGCACTAGAGTATCTATTGTATAAGAAAATTAGGAGCAGCAATTCAATGAAACGAAAGGCAATTAAGAACATACAATATTGGTAATTCTGGTTATTCTTTACATTAAGTGTCTCTAATTACTGTGTATTTACATTTTAGTTACTAAGTAAATATGTGTACTTACACATAATTACAATGTTATTATGCATAGTTGCAATGTACATAATGTATACATTTCTTTTGCATGATATAATCCTAATCCTAACCCTAACCCTAACCCCCCGTAACCTAATTTATGTATGCCTATTGAACTCATTTGTTTCTCTTGAGATATAACCTGATTGCAATACATGAATACATAAATAAGTAGGTTAGAAGAACGATTTGCAGTGGGGGGCCTGTATTCCCTGTCTCAAACAGTAGAATATTTTTAACATGCCAATCAGCTTTCCTCTGGGATCTCCAGGCATTGAGCTGCTGAGCTGCCAGGTCTTGGTGCTGTTGATGTGAAGGACGGCCCCAGGTCATGCTAGAGCTCTGAAGGCCACTGCCTTCAACAGTTTGCAAGTAAAGACCCTTGAAAAAGAGAAGACTGCAGGTGGTGCATAACCAAACTAGTATAAGTGAGTGTCAGCCAAGCATATCAATAGAAGAAGAAGAGAGGGTTCACAATCTCTAGAGGAGCTCCAGGTGATTCAAGACAACTTGGGACTACTACTAAATGGTCTTATTAGATCATGCTAATTAAAAACAAAAATGGAAAAATGGTGGAGCTTTTTATGACAGCCTCTGTCACAAGAAATGCATCTTTGTATATTGTGCCACTTGCTAGACAATAGAAAGGATTTAATGAGTGTGTGTGTGCATAATGCCTTATTATAATGAAATGCTCTGACAACATATAAAGTTAGAGACATCAAATGATTACACACTGGGAGAGATTTGCATGGTGTAATTTAATTATGGACCATTACTGTTTACAGTTCAAATGTGTTCCTGTTTTAAAAGTTTCATTAGAACCTTGATTGAAACTTGAGATGAGACTGCGATTTTACATCTCATCTTAAAGAATGGACCTACACCAGCCTACACCAGCCTAGCACAAATCTTATTGAATTGGGTCATCCTATTGGACTGCTGTTGTCAATTATTTCTTTAGTAGAACTCCCCAGGCTTTTTAAATGTGATTAACTCCTCGCAGATCATGGGCTTACACTATTAAACTAGTTACCTAGAAGTAAAAGAAAACAAGCCAAGACGCTGCAAGTGTATTTTCCGCACCAGTCTATTTAAATGTATCAGCGTGCTAAGATGTTTATACTGAGGCGATGGTTAGGGGCTTGTGTTTGCCTGCAGGCTCTAGTCAACGCATACTGGAGGTACAGATTTCCCTTTTTACATCTTATTTTGGCAAAAGTCGTGTATATATTATATAATATTATATTTAAGCAGATGGTGGTTTATGTAATCTAAACACTACGCTCAATACAAGATCTCACAAGTTACAGATATGTATGTATGTTTGTTGTACAATGTGTCAGATCTTTTCTAGCTTTAAATTCATTTATTATTTCAGAACAATCAACAGCCTTCCTAATATGGACTCTTGAAGAGGGACCTAACAGGTTATGGCGTTTGACCTAGATCAGGGGAAAATTGCAGATTTAAATTTAGATTTAATTTCCTGTAAAGTAGATTAGAGAGACATGTTAAATAATGCATGCTGTTACTGCAGTGACGTTTAATACTCTAAAACATATAGCTCCTTTAAATCCCAGGAGAATGCAATCTACACCTCCGATGCAGGATCACGCTGACCTCAATGGCCTCAAACACCAACCTATATTAAACTTGCCTTCTACAAAACTACAAGGAATGGTCCTGATATCATTCTGCGCTTGGTAAGCTCTCAAAGGTCAGGTGCACAGCTCTGTCGGATGACATTTACAAGGGGCTGCGATGGGGTTTCCTGTTTGTACAAGCTGGCAATCGTGGTTAGACGCCAGAGCCTCATTATTACAGGGTTATCTCACACTCTGCCTCAAACTTCAAAGCCTGAGAGAGGGGAGAAGAAAAGTAGGTACCAGGAACACACACTGATAATACGGCTGTGCTCGGATCTTTTAAGCAATTTAGGCACCGGAGCACACTTTCTCTTTTCACCACAGGTTAACCACAAGAAAGTGCAAAAGCAGAAACATTGTGTTCTTCACCGGTGAAACCAGGCATAACTGGAATACACAATCTTAACCCATTTAGTTTGCAAACCGGCTACTTCTTGAGTATTCAAGAAATGCATCAATCATTACAAGGCCAGCTAAGACTGGAATGTGACATACTTATCATTATTCTCATGTGACATACGCATCATTATTCAAATTGAACACGTCCTGTAAATAAAACATATCACAACTTTATAAATTGTTCTGGAAAAAAAATGGTTAACAAGATATTTACTTTCATTATATTCATAACCTGAATGAATCTCACAATTTACATACATTTTGTTAATCTTTATCTGATAAGTGCATAACATGCTTTGGTTAAGCAGCCATGTTAACAAAACACAATATATTTATCTTCATATTGTCAAACTACATGTTTTCTGCAGAAAAAGCTTCTTAAGAGCAGTAATGATCCTACTGTAGCTGCTTGTCTACTTTAATACTTTTTAAAACTTTTTAAGAGTGTGGCCAATTATTTCTTTTGAGCTTTTCAATTATAAAATTCGTATGGTAGTTAAAAGATGACTTCCTAAACTCTTCTGGTCACTACAGTGTACAGCCCTGCCTGCATCAGTACAGCGGACACAGTTTGATTTTGAGCAATGATGGTATGGATTAAAATAATTATATCACAAAGGAAAAACTCATAGAGAACATGACTAGGTAGCTGTGGCAGGGCAGGACCCTGCCTGTAAATAGTGTTTTGTGGTGTTTTAGTGGTGTGTAAAGAAGGAGTTTGGTGAGGTTCCGTGAAGGCTCTGCCCAGCCTGATAAGTGTTGTGTGTTTATTTGTTTAAACCTTTAGGCACGTATTTTGTATTTTGTGTCACTTTTGCTTAAACTTAAGCTTCTCTGTGTCTGAGTCTCCTTCCCTGCTGCTAACGGTAACATCCCAGCGCTATCCTGTCACAGAAGCCCATTCCATACCCACACCACTCTCTGAGTATCCTTCCCTGCCGGTAACATCCCAGCGCTATCCTGTCACTGAATCCCATTCCATACCCACACCACTCTCTGAGTCTCCTTCCCTGCCGGTAACATCCCAGCGCTATCCTGTCACTGAATCCCATTCCATACCCACACCACTCTCTGAGTCTCCTTCCCTGCTGGTAACATCCCAGCGCTATCCTGTCACTGAATCCCATTCCATACCCACACCACTCTCTGAGTCTCCTTCCCTGCCGGTAACATCCCAGCGCTATCCTGTCACTGAATCCCATTCCATACCCACACCACTCTCTGAGTCTCCTTCCCTGCCGGTAACATCCCAGCGCTATCCTGTCACTGAATCCCATTCCATACCCACACCACTCTCTGAGTCTCCTTCCCTGCTGGTAACATCCCAGCGCTATCCTGTCACTGAATCCCATTCCATACCCACACCACTCTCTGAGTCTCCTTCCCTGCCGGTAACATCCCAGCGCTATCCTGTCACTGAATCCCATTCCATACCCACACCACTCTCTGAGTCTCCTTCCCTGCCGGTAACATCCCAGCGCTATCCTGTCACTGAATCCCATTCCATACCCACACCACTCTCTGAGTATCCTTCCCTGCCGGTAACATCCCAGCGCTATCCTGTCACTGAATCCCATTCCATACCCACACCACTCTCTGAGTCTCCTTCCCTGCCGGTAACATCCCAGCGCTATCCTGTCACTGAAGCCCATTCCATACCCACACCACTCTCTGAGTCTCCTTCCCTGCCGGTAACATCCCAGCGCTATCCTGTCACTGAATCCCATTCCATACCCACACCACTCTCTGAGTCTCCTTCCCTGCCGGTAACATCCCAGCGCTATCCTGTCACTGAATCCCATTCCATACCCACACCACTCTCTGAGTCTCCTTCCCTGCCGGTAACATCCCAGCGCTATCCTGTCACTGAATCCCATTCCATACCCACACCACTCTCTGAGTCTCCTTCCCTGCTGGTAACATCCCAGCGCTATCCTGTCACTGAATCCCATTCCATACCCACACCACTCTCTGAGTCTCCTTCCCTGCCGGTAACATCCCAGCGCTATCCTGTCACTGAATCCCATTCCATACCCACACCACTCTCTGAGTCTCCTTCCCTGCCGGTAACATCCCAGCGCTATCCTGTCACTGAATCCCATTCCATACCCACACCACTCTCTGAGTCTCCTTCCCTGCCGGTAACATCCCAGTGCTATCCTGTCACTGAATCCCATTCCATACCCACACCACTCTCTGAGTCTCCTTCCCTGCCGGTAACATCCCATCGCTATCCTGTCACAGAAGCCCATTCCATACCCACACCACTCTCTGTGCCTCCTTCCCTCTGTCCTAAGTCTGTCTCCACTTAATTTCCAACTGTGTCCTCTAGTCCTGGTTTCTGTACTTCATTTAAAGTAATGGTTCGGGTTCACTATGTAAACTTTTTTAAAGATTTTAAAGACTCCAGTCATGTCCCCCTAATTATCTGTGTTCTTGTGAGTCTTCCCAAGTTTCCCTTTCCTGGTATGGTCCCAGAAGGCAGCTGCTAATCGGCCTACATGCATGTGACAGAGAAAAACAGTGGCTGCATGACATCAGCATCAATCAACATTAATTAACTCAAACACCAAATGTAGGTAGTTCCAGTACTGAAGAGAACATTGTCATCCGTCCATGCATCTAGATAATAATGTCTGTATTTGAATGATATGTCTGAGAAACTAATGCTACTGTGGGTACTTTGGCTAAGCAATACCAAGAAGAACAAAAATGACATTTCAGTCAAGGGCAAATCACACCTGCCTCCATGCTTGTGAAGGTTACACAGCTGAAATGTTGACTGTTAACCTATTTTCAGTGTGGAATAACCCTGACTTTCTAACCATTGGTGCGTGATTGTTCATGCACTTTTTATTTTGTTTTAATAATTTATGAAAGAGGATGTTGTGCATGCAATTCAAATCATTAGGAGAGAGCTCAAAACACTGATCTGATGATAATCTGAAAAGCAGGTGCCAGGGACCTCCCCCACCTACCCAAACCACATCTCTGTGGTCATGTTCTCTTTAACTCTTTGTGTGCCTACTTCAGTTCCTCAGTGCTGCCTACTGAAATCCAGGCACCCACACAGTGGTTTTGAAAGATGGGTGTTATTCTAACCTTAACAACTGTAAAAAAGCAAACAAAATTATAGATACCAGTATATAAGCTTTTAATTTTATTATTTTATTTTTTTAGTTTGACAATAGCTTTATATAAACAAGTGCAGATTATTTGCAACAATGTTTGTAATATAGCAGAAATATATCCTGTGTGTGTTAAATACTGAATTAAAAAGGTAACACTTTACATTGTGTCTCTAATTACTGTGTATTTACATAGGCTACATGCATGTGCACTTATATATAGTTACAATGTACTTAACATGTAAATCTTTTTGCACGAAAAGTATACAATTATATCAGAAAAGGGTTAGGGTTAGGGTTAGGGTTAGATTTAACGTTAGGGGGGTTAGTGTTATGTTTAGAGTTAGGGTTAGGGCTAGGATTAGGGTTATATCATGCAAAAAAAGGACACATTAAGTGCATTGTAACTATGCATAATAACATTATAATCATGTGTAAGTGCACAATGTATTTACTAAGTAACTACAATGTAAATACACAGTAATTAGAGGCACTTCATGTAAAGTGTTACTAAAAAAAACAAAAACAACTATGTATTGAATTTTTGGTTAGTATTCTCAGCAAAGTAAGAAATAAAACGTTCATGTCTCACTAAAACACCATCTTCCGATAGAATAATGGGTCAAAGCTTGACATTTTGAAAAGCAGCTGTAAATTAAATAAACCTGGAGTGTACCCTACTGTATAGATGTGCAGACACAAACAGATGGGATGAATCATATAGGGAAAGGAAAGAAAGACATCTGACTTCCCCAGAGGCATTCCAAAGTAATCTCCAATTTGAAGAAGTGGGGCTATCAATCAAAGGTGGTGAAGCATACTTTAATTAAACAGCATTACGTTATTCGCTAATGTAATCTCACATTAAACTGGAAACCAGATTCGAATTCATCCACTTCAACAGCACGTCACAGGCTCTGTTTCAAGCCCCCATCAATCAAGCTACCTTAATATCCTAGTGTTTATATTGTTACTAAATTATCCACGCTGTAGCATTTGCAAGGTATTACAGAGCTCCTAATCTCTTGTTTTTAAATATTTTATCCTGCAATCTCACAGTGCTGTTTCCAAGATGGCAGACCTGTCACAGTGATTCAGTGCTCTACTGGTTGGCCATTGTGGCTTTACCTCTGTCATGTGTTTCTAACTTCCCATCTAAACCCTGAAATTATATGACAATGGTCTTGATCTACAAAATAGTTTATCGCCTTTTAGTATAAGTGTTTGAATTAGTCAGGATGTTTGTCCCTAGCTCACAGTCACCAACCTGGCTATGCAATTACAGTGATCTTGTTTCAAGACAGCAATGCGGTATTGTAAACACAATGAACACCCTGCCTTTGATGAGTTCCTGCTCAACAAACATTGCTGAGAAAGAGAAACGATTTAGCAGTACTGCCCTGAAATCAATAATTCATAGCAATCTCAAGAGCTTTTTATGGAGAAATATAATGCACGTGGTCAGATGCAAATTCCTATATCATTAATACTAACACTACAGTCTATAATAGCGAATGGTTTGTTCATGATAAATGTTGTATAAACACTAGATTTACAAATAGAGAATGGGGACTTAAGGGTTGTTAGTATTTTATATTTTTTTCTGCAGTGCGTGCATGTCCATTGGGACTTGACTACAACCTCATGCAAGCCCCCCTCACTCCAACAACTTTAAGCAATGTAGCTGTAGCTGGACATGTACTGAATTGGTTTTGCTTGCTTGCCTGAGAATGCAACCCTGTGATCTGATGAATGTAAGGTATAAAAAAGCACAGGTGCTACCTTGAAACATATACCTTTCTTTGAAGGCAAAAATGGTAATCTTCCTATGATAAGCATGGCTTAATGAAATGGGTTCGGAATGTTGCAAGCACTTTCAGTAAAAGGTCTTCTTACCCAGTAGGTGTCAATGCATCAGCATCAGCTTCAGTCACATACTGCACATTCTCTGATCTCTAATTTTCTATTGCAAAGTATGGATGTGCAGAAACTGATACTTTGGCAGAAGTTTAGAAATTTTGATCAGTTATTTTTAATTTCTGCCATGGTACATGCCTCCCAATAATGAAGAGTTTGCAGTAATTTTATTTTGAATAATCAATGAGAGATTGCCTTCATTTCAAATCTTCATTTCAACTGGCACCTAAAACCTCACATCATTTATTACAATGCAAAAACGTGACTTATTGGAAGTGTCTATAAACTTTATTAAATAAAACCAATAGTTTGCACTAAAATAGACATTCAGTTCATTTTGAACATTCAAACTCAGTCAGCAATTACATTTTGACTAAGAAAAGTATACAGAGTTTTTCCACTTCAGGAGAATCTTTCTGGCCATCTGATGTCACTGTTGAGGTATGTCAGTGAATCTCTCTCATGGCAGCAGGAAATCAGAATTGTGCAGTGAAAGTTTAAACCATTGCAGAGTTCCTTCACCTTACACATTTAAAAAAATTATTTTTTATTTATTGTTTAACGGGATCACAAAAAGCCCTGTTTCTCTGGGTTGCATTGGGATGATTCGTGTTGAAAACATAGTCATTGAACAGACTGGCTGCTCTGCATGTTTGTATGTATGAAGCAGGATTGCCTCTGCTCACTATTCTGCCTACAGACTTATTCTTAAAGGTGGCTACACCAGGAGATTTATATTTTATAGATAACTAATATCAATCAAACAATAAATTCAACTTGGTGGCCATATATATATATATTATGATCTTGCATCGTCACCGAGCAAAAGTCAGTCAGCTTTCCATTTTCACTCTCAGGCCGCCCCCATTTATTTTGTTCCTGTAATTAAACTACTGTGAGCAGCCGTCACTTACCTGTTGACAGGCAGGCCTATATACTGGACACTGGCCCTTACAGTATGGCTGCTGTGTCTCTTGACCTGGGCAAGGTAGGGGTTAACTCTGGAATCCTTGGGAAACTCAGAATCCTAAATAGAGAGAAGGCAGCAAAGATACATTTAGGACACCCCCTTTCATGTGTATGTATCATATCTATGTATGTCTGTGTGTATGTCAGTGTATATGTGTGTACATATGTACTGTATATACAGGGATGGAAATAAGACTCCCATTGCATAGCAGTTTGATCCTCTCCTGGTTTTACTATAAGTTTAATAAGGCACACCTGAGCTTGTTACTGATACACACTGTGGCTTCTCAAGCTCGTAGTAAAACCTGGAATGGGGGAAACTGCTATGCAATAGGAGTCTTATGTCCGTCCCTGATATATTTATTTAAATTTCATTTAACATGGAAGAAGCCTATGATTTCAAAACAAACAGCATGACATTTTCTGATCTTTCATCACAGGTACTTTTTTTAATCTTAACCAATAATTTAAAAATAAGCCTCTACCATGCCTCACAAATTTCCAGATGCCCTTTCTGTGTCATTCATTTCCCTGCTACCTCCTAATCCGCTCAGGAATCCTCACGCGCTTGTTCAAATTGCTCTGCCACAGCTATCCGTCATTCCATACTCTCCACCTGAACATCACAAACCCAATCCTAGCTTTATATGGCACTTGAAATTTGCTTTTTTCTGTTTATTTATTTACTTATTTATTCATGTATTCATTTATTCTTTCATTTATTTATTTTACTGGTTCAAAACAAACCTGCTCAGCCACATAGCTGTTGGCAGGATAGTCTGTATTTTAAATAGTACTCTTCCCATTATTTTTGGATCTCATTCCAGATTTTAGTGTATTAGGGTTACCATAGCATAATGGATTGGCCACCTTGTCAAGTTTTGTTAGTAGAATTATATCGCTTTTCATTTTAATCTGGACACTAACAGTAATCACTGGTCTACAACATGTCCATGTTTATTACACTATCCCTCAACCATATTAACAGGAATTACCCAGATATTAATGTGCTGATTACTCCGTTAACAGGATTCATTGTGAATCATATTAAAACTTTTTTTTTAATTGAAATTGCTGGAACCGTGTTTTTGCATTTATTCTTCACTAAAGTCCCCATTAAACAGCATTACAGGTCCCCAGGCTAGTCTGTACTGGATGCCCCTATCCTGGTAATACATTCATACTGAAAATGGAGAGCAGACCACTTGATCTGAATTAGCTGCAGAATGTTCTGCTATGTTTGCAAGCTACACGGTGCAGAATGAACTCAAAATGATCGGACTAATTGGATATAAAGTGCTGAACTTCACATTCAAAGTCCTTACATTTTAACAGGAAATATTTCTAATCTAAAAATGGGTGTTGTTATGCATACAATTCAACGCTCCTAAATTAGTACTGTATGAAAATGACAAAAAAAAACATTAAATGTGTGCTGTATATTGTTATTATATAAAGCCTTTTTTCTATTTATATTTGATTTAGCTTTAGTGATGATTTGGAAATTTCCAGACAAGATCATCACTAAAGCTAAATCCTGCATTTCCAATATAAATAGAAAAAATGCTTTATATAATAACAATATACAACACACAGATGACAGAATCCCTCTGGTCCTCACTTACCACCCGACCAACAGAAATAAATAGACAATTGTGCAAAGAAACTTTACAATTTTACAACAAGACCCATCTACAGCGCCTATTTTCAAGACTCCCCCTTGAAGTCATATAGAAGAGACAAGAATATAAGAGCATATGTGGTACACAGTGCTATTCGTCCTTCTGGGGAACCTTTGAAAGGCACATATCCATGTAATAGACCACGATGTAATACCTGTAAATACATTCATTCTGAAACAGAGGTTAGAGGCATTAAATCTTCATTCAACATTCATGAACATTTTACCTGTACTTCTAAAGCAGTGGTGCACAACTCAGGTCATGGAGGGCCGGTGTCCCTCCTGGCTTTTGTTCTAACCATACCCTAAATTAGTTAATTGGACCAATTAAGCTTCTAATAAGGTCCAGTAAAGTACTTTAAGGTGCAGTTGGAATAAAAACCTGCAGGGACACCTGCCTTCCAGGACCGAGTTGTGCTCCACTGCTCTAAAGGAATAGTCTACTGCATCATCTGTAAGAAATGCAACAAATTGTATACTGGGGAACCTAAAAGGCGTTTAGCAGACCAGTTTGTAGAATACTTAAGAAGCATTTGCATTGGGGGGCTCCTGAGTGGCACATCTGGTAAAGGCGCTCCATGTGGAGTGCAGGATGCGCCCTATAGCCTGGAAGTCCCAGGGGGCGTCATGTTCCTTGGGGGCGGTGCACAATTGGCCGAGCGCCGCCCGGGAGGCGGAGGGCTTAGGTCAGCCAGGGTTTCAACTCCAACTCCCATGTCTCTTTGTCTTGCAATGCTGTTACCCACACATGTGACACAGGTACCTTGTCATAATACAATTTAAATGTTGATTAATGTGAAGGAATCTTCATATAAGCACTATATATTGATGTTAAATTCAAATTTGCCATTTTGTCATTATTCTGATACAGAAAAATGCCAAACCCTATTATAGTGAACACCCTGATATAACGAACATTTCTCCAGGTCCCATGGGGGTTCGTTATAGTGAAGTTAGCCTGTATATGTATATATATATATATATTAGATGTACTTCAAGGTGTGCCGCCGTGGCTATGCGCTGTGGGACTTGACATACACTACCGGAGTCTGAACATGTCAGACGTTTTGTTCATTGATTAATATATACTTCAAACATCTGAAGTTAGCGGATTTTGTGAAAACTGTACACATGTCACATTTATGAGCATCAGGAAAGTAACTGTTCCTGGGTAAGTTTCACATACAATTCTTACTGATTAATAAAATGTATCAACATGACGAACCAGCGGCAAAACATGCTTGAATAGAGTGGTTCATCAAATATGATCCTTTTTGAGTCAAAGTACAAACATGCTTGAATAGAGTGGTTCATCAAATATGATCCTTTTTGAGTCAAAGTACAAACATGCTTGAATAGAGTGGTTCATCAAATATGATCCTTTTTGAGTCAAAGTACAAACATGCTTGAATAGAGTGGTTCATCAAATATGATCCTTTTTGAGTCAAAGTACAAACATGCTAGGACACAGTTTTTTCTTCCGACAGGTGGTTGATCAGGGTTCAGTACTTCTATCACTCATGACTCATGATGTGGAAACCAGGTGGTGGATATGACCTGAGTTGAACTGGGGATGAACTTGGGATGCTCCTCCTGTTGAAAACTGTTGTTGTTGGCTGGGTTGTGTGGGAGCAGGCTTGAAACCACAGTCTTCTGCACAGCTGCAACCCAGTTCTCAAGTGATCAATATGAAGCTCAGATCCAAGTGCATCAATTCATTAACAATGTTCAGTTGTAACCTGGAGATCAGTTTGTTCCTTTAAAATTCTCCTTGGCAACCAGTGTCAGCTATTTAGTCTGCTGTTTCTTTTCATAACAGAAAAAAAGGATAATTCTTTATTTATAGCGCAACCGCCAGACCCCCTTCTCACGCATGTGTCTGCCAGCTAGAAATTCTGATTAATAGGCGATAGAATTTATGTTAAACAAAGGCAAGTCACTAAATGTTTAATCTGGATCAGTCATCTATAACTGGAACCTATGCATGTTTGTTAGTATCATTATTGATGAATTATTTAAATGGTTAAACATTTACAAATAACTGTAAAATAATAATAATAATAATATAAATAATAATACATATGTTTTATCTGGCTTGTGTATGGGGTATGCACCTATTGATCTGTGAAAGTGTGATTTAAGGGTGAATGGTGAGAAAGGAGGGCAAAACTACCCTTTCTTTAATGAAGTGCCTTAATATTGTAATTATCGTTTCAAATGTGCATCACAGGATGAAGAATAAGGACACCATGGCTGGTTGACTGCATAAATGTGATATACAAACTGCACCTGTACTAGGACTGGGACACAACGCAATGGAAAAGAAAAAACTAAAAACAAAGGCTTGGCTTTTTTTTTTAATTCTCTCCTGCATTCATTTAGAACTTTTTATGAGGGAAATATGGCTCTTTCACTGGAATTAGAGTCCAATGTGCTCTGCAATCTCAGAAATAATGTGCAATTGTTTGAATCATTCAATTTCTGCTTCACAACCATTTGTCAAAAATGATCATTGCTCACTGCATGAAATTCTAATCCACCTCACCCCAGTGGACAACAGATTGGGCTAGGCAGTGCATTTGAAAATAATATATTCTTTGTTAAGATGTTAAGATACCCAAATGAACAAGAGGTATTTCAAATGTATGTGCTTAGCCTTTACAATAAATAAATAAATACACATAAAAAATAAATACAAATACAATAACCCTTAGGCTTGTACTGTATGTCTCAGGTTTAGACAAAGACTCACATCGCCACATCATGTATAGTGTGTAGGGTTGCAGTGCTATTTGTTCTTTGTATGATTCATTGAAACCAAATGCCATCTGCTTTCCAGACATTTACCTTCAATGTACTTCAGAAGAATTCATCAAGCAAACTTAATGTTGATGTGACTTTTATAATCAACTTCCTGTGCGATACTGAAGAATATATTCACTTATTATATGAGTGCTTTCTCAATGGGAAACGCATCTAAAGTACTTAGCACACTTAATCCCACACCCTGATTTAGAATAGCAATATACAGTGCTCTGCATAGATTCCTGTAAGTGTTAGGCTATTTTAAAGAGATATGGCCATTAGTCTCCAAAATAACTAATAGCCAATCTTCAAATACTCCAATGAAGGCCAGTAGAGTTGCCTTGGTTTAAAGGGGCTGTGTTTCCCTATGATACGTACAGTAATAGTAGCCTCTTTCCTTCTAATGGTCAGAATGGGACAAGCTACATTGAAAAGGGCTTTCACAGCAAGAGGAAACCAGCTACACAGTAAACAGGCTTTCAGGGTGAAGGTATTAGATTGTACCCAGAGAGAGATGCTATCAGAACTGAATGGATTCACACATGGTAGATAGAGGTCTCCTCACAAACAGAGAGACTAATAGCTCGAGCTGCAAGGACCAAATCCTTTGTGATTGTTCTGGCTTTTTTAGACTAGTCAGGTTCCTTTAAAGAATACAATTGTGGGTTAACAAGACAGCATATTGGTTGAGACAAAAAAAGAAATTATCCCTATTTAAAAACACCATCCAAACTAAATAAATGTTGCCATGCGAATCAGCAAAGCCTGAAGTAATTGGGTAATTAATCCTGCATCACATTTAATAGCTTTGCTTGACTTTGTTATTTGTTTTTCACTCTCAATAATGTATCTCTATTGTTTAGTGTGTAAAAACACAATGTTTATCATTGTTGTTTTGCAGCATGGATGGGGTTAAAATGCCCCATTCATCTACAGCCGTGCAGAATGTGGCAGTCTCCAGATGGATTAATGTATTACTAACTGGAGACGGTCACATGTATAAAAACCTGCAGCTTTGGCTGAACGGGGTTAGTGTGTTAGAGGTGGAATGAGAGTCGTGAGTCGTGATGTAAAGAGAATTAAAACCAAATATAACAATTGCTACCCGTACTGGTTTTACACCAGCATGATACTGGTTTGTTCCGTGTCTGTTTTGGCCACTGTGCCGTTTTGTTTCTGTTCTGTATATAAACCTGCACACTAGTGTTTCACCCGTAGCTCTGAGAGTGTGTTTTCTTCCTGGGCTACCGTTGCCCGCATATGGATAGTTTGTTTCATGAATATTTTACTGTTATAATCTTGGAGGCTAAGTACATTGTATTTATATTTGTATTGATCAATGAGCTGTTACCATTACATTGTCTCCATATTATTCTTCAAACACTTTAAACCTTTACGGTATAAGGGACATATGTGTACCACGAATAAAAAATGATGACAACTTTCTTATTTTTGCAATGAGTTGCACGAAACAGGGTTTAAAATGTACTGACAGGTTGGATCTGGTCATCCAAATGGTCAGTTTCTTTGTGCTACTTGAGTCATTCTCAAATGTATTTTGAGAAGAAACCGTTTGAACAGCCGCTCAATTCCTTTTGAGTTTTGAATCTGCAAATTATAAAATTCTAGTCAGTAAAAGAGCTTCCTGTTTTCTGTATTGTACTGGTTTCATGATGTGTAGGATTGAGGTCTCAGAAAAGCAGCCATTTTTGCCCAAGTCCTTTCTGAAATAAACACATTTACTGAAATGTCTTGTAAACCTTGTTCTCCACTGTAGTGCTATTATTTTAAATAGGTGTAAATTGATTGTTTCTGGCAGCTGTTCACCTGCCTGAAGAGCACTTGCGAGTGTTTAAGAGAGTGGAATGTTTCTTTGAATGAAAACTCACAATGGGAAACAAGGCAAGGGGCTATTAGGGCTGTTTATTAGCATTTGTGTCTATAGGTGTGTGGCAAAGTGGTGAGTGGATACAGGTGAGTGCAGTGCAAAGCGGATTTATCACACATACAATTGCTTTCAGATGCAAGGGTGTTTTATTAATGAATGAAAATGTCCAGAGCCAGAAGGCAAACACCAGTAAATAATAATGTTGGAGTGATACAGCGGTGTGTATCACTCGTAATTGTAATCCCCAGGTTTGACCCGCAACCAAAAAGTCCAGGTTTTACACACACCCACACTAAACACAAACACAAGACAGTGAGTGAAATTAGGTGCTAGTGATGTGATTTACAGTTCTGTGTGAAATTCATGGGTGAAAAGTGATGTCCGGGTTAATGCTGGCTTGCGCTACAGCTCCGGATCGTGTTACTGGTAGTCTGCAAAGACAAACAACAGTTACAGGCTCAGCCAACACTTAACAACACAAAACAAACAGTCATGTTTTTTAGTACAGCACGGTATTCCTTCAAGGTCAAATCTAACCATTTACAAAGGAACAGATTACTTTGCTATGCCCCTGTTTTACACCAAGTCATGACCCCTTGGTTAACGAGCGCATCCGCTTCTCCAGTCCGAGGATGCCACGCCATTTCCCATCCGGGTCATTGAGTTCGGGTACCATAGCTCCATCCCTTTACTAGCCGGCCAGCTTCCACCTACCCACGGGAATAAAGACCTCACAGGTCAGGAGGGAGATCTAACACCATGCGTCATTCGATCTCTGTCACAAGGTGAATAAGATCAGGACTATTTTGATCAACACTTTTTTATTAATTACATATTTTGGTGCTTATTTTTTTTTTTAGCTATTTTCGGGTTTTATATAAATCGTTTTTTTCGGGGCTTTCGCTTTTGATATACTGTATGAATTTATTGTTTTCGGTTACTTTCTAAAATGCTTGGACGGTTTTTTTTTCTGTTACAATAGCAGTGTAGTTAGTTGCACACTTAAGTTGTACCTTCTTTCCTTTGCTGTCTTCCACAACTAAATCCTTATGGTCACGGGCACATTCTCCTGTGGTTTTTGTGTGCAGGCATTTTTTTTACATTTCGCCACAATTTGCAATTCTGTTTTAAATCCTCCGTATCTTAACAGTAAAACAGCTTAAAATACCACAAACAAGCCTCCATTCGGGTTTAAAGTATTCAGAACGAATCAATGTGAATAGAGTAACCATTTCCAGTGTTTTTTCCGGTGTTTATTATACCGATTTGATATTATTTTTTTGTTTCGGTGGTGTTTTATTCGGTTTTATCGGTTAAAACTGAAAATCAGAAGCTCTAATTATATTATTATAGTCATTTATATTGTATGTATTATTGCGTATGTGTATTATGAAAGCATATATTAAAAATAACATTAAAATATAAAGCTGTATGCTAGGGGTTCGCAGACAGTTGATAGGTCTGGAAGGGGGAAGTGACAATCAAAAGTTTGGGAACCGCAGATCTAGTCAAAGCACATGGCTGCTGTATGTGTGTTAAAGACACAGATTTGTCAATGTATAAATGGCAGATAAGTTCGATAAAAAAACAGCAAATCATTTACCTGTGGATGAAGGATGATTTAGGAAAATTGGAGAATACTAGTTAATGGGGAGAAATTGCATATTCATAAGGTTAAGTATAACCACAGCAATGGCGTCTTATAATAATTGCATCACTTATCAAACTTACTCATGAACTGTTTAAAAAATACCAAAATAGGCTTTTCTTAAAACTGCTCTTGAAATGAGTCATTTACAGTACACATGTTCCCACAAACACACCTCAGTGTTAATGACATGGCCTGTGGGGGTTCTGCGTTAGAATACTACAGTGTTATTTTGCACAAGATACAATGCTGCACTGTTAAGGGATAGTGCTCTACACAGTTGTATTACATATTTTAGATGGTTTTTACCTGACAAGCCCATGTAGAAAAATATATTATCATGAACACACATGTATGCTTTCATTAGCACTTTTGTTTTGCTTCCCTGAGCTAAAGCAGAGCTTATACAGTATAAAGCAGAAGGAGTATAGATGTTTAGTTTGCAAAGTGACAGAGCAGTTATGAGGCTTCAAGGAGGGAGGGAGTTTGGGTGCTTCCAGCTTAGGAAATATACACAAACTGGTAAGCCAACAATGTCTGAACTCATCAGCTTTAGTCACTGGGTTTTCCTTCTTTTCTATTCGTATCATATGTATCTGGATGCATTAAGACCGTCGCTCACAGCCCAACTCAAGCCGTCCTGACTCATCTCATCTCAACTGGCCGTGCCCTTAAAACCAAGATTATGCAGATTTCAGTCGGGATGGCTTCAGATTTGAAGATTGAACATGTTGAATCTTTTTTAGACGCAGTTTCATTCAGATGTGATCAGTTTGTCTGTGTGCGAAAGTTGCCGAACAAGACTGACTGAGACCGATTTATTTACCACAGGCTAAAGTGCAGTAGACAAACTATACAAAAAGTCAAACACTGCCTGAAACGTCTGCACGGTGTAAATAGTTAATAGCTAAATTAATAGAATAAGCGGTTCTTTTCAGCATACGATGCCATGCACAATATGAGGGTCGCTATGTTGGGCTAAGTTAATACAAACATGTGTACAGGGCAGTATTAATTAAATTTGCATACGTAGTAATCACCTGTATCTAGTTGTGGTCAATAATTTAGTCTTAGCAGTGTGCAACACCCAGACGGGAAAAACTCAATTGTGACGTCAAGCCAAAACTGAGCACAACTGATCGCAGAATCTGTGCAAACTCAGATGAGATGAGTCGGGACAGCTTGAGTCGGGCTGTGTGCGGCGGGCTTTAAAACATTCATATATTCATAGGACGGGTTGGTATCTGAACTACTGAGAGTCCAGATCTCAATCAGGCATGATAGGGGATTTACAGGAGTGGAGACAGAGACTAATGAAGATCTTCAGCTCTCAGCTGCACACCTCACCCAGAGCATGCACAGGGCAAAGGAACTGCAGTGGCAAAACAAATATACCCACAAGATATATATATATATATATATATATATATATATATATATATATATATATATATATATATATATATATATATATATGACCACTATTGTGCCTCTTATCTTGGTTAACACAACAGGTTATGCTATGCATTGTAACAAAAATACAAACCCCTGCATTTTATATGGCCCTTTTTCTTCATTGGAAAGCACTGTGAAAAACATGAACCGCAGGCCCTTTGACATTCAAAAAGAAACGGCACCCTTCCTTAGTGCTAACCTTGTCACACGACGCACAGTAAACGAGTGGGAACCAGCACTTTTAAAGGGTAGGTGACTAACCTGAAACCTTGCCTTGCTGAAACCTTGCCTTGCATGAAACACACCTCTTTTCTCTTTTTTTTTAATTGTTTTGTTTTCTGTATCCTTAGTAGCCTAACAAACCAAGTACAGTAGCTGGAATTAATGAAACATTTGAAAATGATAAGAATTGTAGGAGCTTAAAAAAATGACTTTTTAAAACCATAATCTTGTTTCTAATGCAGACTAGTAAACACACAGAAAATAAATAAATATCTGAAGCACGCTGGCCATACCTTTTGGAATATCTGCTTGTGTATTGGTGTTGCTCAATCTCCCATTCACCTACATAAACAACAACAGAGTAAACCACATTTCAACACAAGTGCATGCATTTACTACTGACCCTGAACTGCTGCCAGGAAATGATAATAATAATAATAATAATAATAATAATAATAATAATAATAATAATAATAATATCTACAAAGATTTACACATTAAGTACAGAACACAGAGGAAGGCAATAGATGACACATTAATCTGCGTGCCCTATTATTGAATAACCTTTAACACAAGGTTATTTCTATCTACTTTTACTCAAAAGTTTCCAGGTAAATCATCATTAACCCTTTCCATTAGTCTGTTACCAAACTGTACATCCCAAGGAGGCACTTCAGATTGAGTCAGAACGGACTGCAATTCCATTTTTAAAAGCCTTTCAAATGAAATCATTGGATGTGATTTATTTATTGAATACATTAATTAAAAATGCTAATAGAACTGATCCTTTGAAATATCACAGCTCCATTGAAGATGCATCCAAGTAGGGATGCAGCAGAGTGGAGGTGAAGAGGGCATAGAGATTAAAGACAGCAATCACACACAGGTCAAGGGAGCTGTCGCCAGTGACTAGTGAACTGTGCTGGCAATGGCATATGAAGCCTTTCATCTCGAACTCCATTCTATTGCAGCTTACAGTGGTAGTGTTAGAAAGCCATCAAATGACTTCCTGATGCCTCAGCCCAGTGCCTTTTGGACCTGAGTCCACCTCACAAAACTACTAGTGTATAATAAGTGGAAATGCTTTCCAGAGAGGCTTCAGTCAAGTCCTTCCCACTCTTGATTTCAGGGCTGAAAAGATCAATAAACACCATTAAACTAGGAAGTGGCTTATTTTTTTACAGATTCATTACGTTAATATGAGACACCTTTTCTGAGTGTTTTCTTTGAAGACTGCCTTTTTAAATCAGGCTTAATCATAAAGTGAGGATACAAAAGTTCTGTGCTTGACGTCTTACATAAGTGGAACTTCTGTGACCCCCCTTCAACTACCAAGTATTTCCATTTTGTGAATCTGTTCCACATCTGATTGACTTCTCAGCAAACAAGAAATCAGCTGTCACAGAATTTAAACCAAACGTACACAGTAACACTTTGTACATGGTTTCTCCAATTACTATGTATTGACATAGTAGTTACTTAGTAAATACATGTGTACTTGCACATAATGACATTATTATGCATAGTACAATGTATTTAATGTGTACATTTTTTTTTTTGCTCGCTATAACCCTAACCCTTTTACAATTGTGTACTTACATATATATTGTGCTGAAAGATGTACACATTTTAAAAATTACTCTAAACATGCTGATGTATGTTAAAAGTGTAATGCTATATGGTAACAGGGCTTTTATTCAAGAATACCCTTACCAGCTGACATGATTAGCCGTATAATGCACTGGATTGTTTTAGAGCATATTACAGCACTGGGGGACCAATCTGTGGTTATGCTGTGGTTACCCCTAAAAATAAGCGGTTAATGCAATTCCCCAGTGCTGTAAAATTCTCTAAAAATAACCTGCTATGTATATATTTTTCCACAAAGCCATGGTTGTTAAAATGGTTTCTGTAGCTATATGCATATAGAAGAATGTATGACAGGGACAGTAGCTACGGGGCTGATGTGTGGTATGGCTGCTTTTTTCCCCTTTTTTTAAAGCTACACAGTAATTTCACAGTTCAGGGTTTCAAATGTTTGATTAGAATAAAATAAACAGTGTGTGTCCTTTGCAAATGTCATGCCTACCAAACAGTTATTCTATGCATGATCAATGACAGCAACCCTTAGATTGTACATGTCTGACAACCAGTAATTCCTTTCTGGCGTCAGAATTCATTTCTAATTTTTAATATAAGGAAATAAATAATATTATTATTTATTTATTTGGCAGATGCCTTTATCCAATATGGCTTACAAGTGTTACAGGGTAATGCAAGGTTAGAATGCAAAATAATATTTAAATACAGTATTGTTTAATTTAATAGTTGGAAAACCAGACAGACATACAAAAAGATCTGATCATCTTGATTTGTCATTTGAAATACCTTGACCTTTTTTGAAACACAAACAAAGTCATATTTAAATGTAATATATTTAGGACCAAATTAAAAGGACTGCTGTAATGTATGGAATTATCGTTGTTGTTTGTTTTTCCTCACGTGTAAACCTCCATAGCTCATATTACTATACATAGGGTGATGTTCTATGCGCTGTTACTGTGTGTGAGGCAATGCTATGGTTTATGGTGGGGACCCTGAATTATAATACACTTATACATGGCTTGGCACAGCTGCTATTTCTTGCTGTTTAACTATAATTTGTTTTCTTATTTAATTATTTACATGGTGAAAGCGGGATATATCGATTACTGAAACTAAGGATTAATCTAGTGGGAGTAGCACTAATTAGCCAACTTGATAGTGCAGTGCTTTGGAGGTATGGAGACTGAAATGTCCTGTCAGTTCCCATAGGCTTTTTCTTCCAGGGCAAAGTAGGAGAGTTGCAGTATATTCTTAGGGAGAGTTTGCAGGGGAGCTGTGTAAAAGTAAGGACACTTTCTCCAGTGTTTACAATACAGCATCTTCATAGTACTAACAATAATGGAATAATGAACTGAGGTTTAAGGTAATTAAATAGATCAATTCATTCCACTGTCAATATGATGCTGGCCCCTGGCTAAATAAGCCAAGAAATGATGCTTTAATTAGTTACATATTATTCAGCAAGGATAGACAGCAAAGATGATGAATCAAATGGTTTAGGATTCCTTGCGGCCTCTGCAGTACTTTAAATAAATTATAATCATGAAAGAACCATCAGCACAGTAATTAAAACACAGCAGATCATAAACTAAAATAATAGCAGTGCCCCCAGTCTCAATCTGGCTAGCATTTACAATCACCCTGATCAAACTACTTAAATAATGTGCAATCATCTTGCATTGAAACCAATGGGATGGTGCATTATATTTCTATAGGTTTTGTGAAGATCCTCACAAGGACAGCAACATTATCGACAGAACCAGAAACACATTTCTCTATAGTCAGATTTGTTATTTTCTCCAAAGGCAAGATTAAGGGGAAAAAATCATGCATTCAATACTTATTTCTGATGGATGTTTCAGACAGACTCAGTATCATAAATAATGAATGAGATGCATTGTAAAACACTTGGAAAATATTTGCCCTGTGATTTAGTTTTCAGTCGTCTCCATTTCACTGTTACAATAACACCATGTCAGGGAATATAAAATGTAGACTTAACAGTTTGAATGATGGAAAAAACATAAATTCTTGAATTTAAATTGTTGTTTTTTTGGGGGTCTACCATCAGTAGTTGCTTAGTAAATACACGTGTACTTACACATTATTACAATATTATTATGTATAGTTACAATATACTTAATGTGTAAATATGTTTGCATGATATATGTAAGTACACAATTATATCAGAGTTATAGTTAGGTTTATATTGTGGAAAAAAATTACACATTAAATACATTGTAGCTATGCATAATAACATTGTAATTATTACTACTATGTAAATACACAGTAATTAGTGACACTATGTACAAAGTGTTACTGTGTATGTTTGGTTTAAATTCTGTGACGGCTGATTTCTTGTTTGCTGAGACGTCAATCAGACGTGGAACAGATTCACAAAATGGAAATACTTGGTAGTTGAAGGGGGGTCACAGAAGTTCCACTTATGTAAGACGTCAAGCACAGAATTTTTGTATCCTCACTTTATGATTAAGCCTGATTTAGAAAGGCAGTCTACAAAGAAAACTCCCAGAAAAGGTGTCTCATGAGAAACATAACCAGTAATATCAACATGTGGGGAGTTTCACTGTGGCAATCATATCGGGCCCTGACCACAGTTCTTGGAATGTAATTGTCTAGATCGAATTGATCCACTTTCCGTTAGATAAGGGCACACAATGATCAATATATATAATCATAAACGGAGTCCATAACAACAACAATTACGTAAAATAAAGTCATGCGCAAGTGTCTTATAATCTGCTTGAGTCAGGATCCCAGCCATATACCGTAGCATTGCCTTATATACAGTTAACAGAATTCACTTATAAAAATGATACACTTATTCCCACAGAAGAATATGAACTATTGGTGGCTACACAGTCACTACAATGTAACTCCAAGGTTATGTATAACCAGGAGTCTAAAGCGCGCCTCTCTTTGTAGAGTGCATAAGGAAGGAGTCACGTTTTGGAGCTTCAACGACCTCTCTCCAGCTTTGCAAGGAGACACAGTCAATGCTGCAGTGTCTGTCTGGTCATTGTAGCGCCCATCCAAACCGGAAAATCTTTAGGTCAGCTCAATTCATCATCACAGAGAGTCACATTTGTGGGGGGTAAATGTTTCCACAATTTCCTCTGCTTCAGGGATTAATATGAATTATTATTCAAGCTATAAACAAAACTTTCTAGCCCACTAGACCCATGTACCATATTGTGGTGTCACAAAAGAACAACTGCGACAGACGTATCTTCATTGTCAAAACACTGGGGAACTAAAATGGAATGTTAGGATTACCCGGCAGGATTCAAGGGTCTCAAGAACACCAGAGGGGAAATTCTATAATTTAAACTGCTTCCAATAAACTACAAAGTGTGATCCCTTCGGGTTTGCTTTATTCTTCTGTAAAACACATCAGTTCTAACAGTTCTGGCAGCCTATTCATTTCCAAAATGACATTGTTTCCAATATCCCACCTTCATTTTATAGAGATTATGGAAATCTATAATACATTTTTTACTGCAGACAACATTATTGTTTTCCCCACTGCAATCATTTCTAGGAGAATCAAGGAAACTACTGAGAGAGAGAAAAAAGAGAGAGAAAAAGGGAGGGGGGATTGTTTTTAATCATATACAAAGCATGTGGTACTAGGTCTTTGATAGCAGAACACTTCACTTTTGAAACAGCCCCCGTCACTCATTTTATAACCCTTTCTCCCTGTATGAATCATGAGAAACAGCCCACGGATGAGCTACTGTAGCCACAGAAAGCTGTATTGTGTGGATGCAGGTGGCTTACTAAGCAGCTTGTTTGTAATGTTTCAATTCATTCCACTGGCTTTTGGTCTTGTTGCAGAGAAACTGGCTCTGGGTGTCCAGTAAACTTCAGGGACGAATTCCACCTGCTCAGCATGCAGCTGCCCTCAGTGTTTCATTTCATACCTTAGAGAACAAAACCCAACATTGGTTTGCATGTTCTCACTGTATAGACTGTAAATACACAAAAGTCAACCCTAATGATAATTAACACTCTTTAGTATAGAAAGATGGAGCCAGATTCTGGAATGAGTGCAAAGCTGAAGAAGTAGTAGGTCAAATTATTACTTTGAGGAATATGTACAGTATTTATCTTTCGTGATCAATACTGACAATCAGCTCACAGTACATGATTTAATAATTGTTTTTGTGCATAGCGTATTATTATTTATTATTTGTTGTTTATTTAGCAGATGCCTTTATCCAAGGCGACTTACAGAGACCAGGGTGTGTGAACTATGCATCAGCTGCAGAGTCACTTACAACTACGTCTCACCCGAAAGACGGAGCACAAGGAGGTTGAGTGACTTGCTCAGGGTCACACAATGAGTCAGTGGCTGAGGTGGGATTTGAACCGGGGACCTCCTGGTTACAAGCCCTTTTCTTTAACCACTGGACCACACAGCCTCCACATATACAGCAAACAGCATGCGATTGTATAGGAGATCTTCAGAGGTCATAGTCACCACAATTCCACACCATGTCCTTTACTTACTTAAGTTGATATACGCTTTAAACATTCAGTATAGTAAACTACAAATCTTTCATTCCCCGTCTCTGACTGAAATACTCAGTGAAATGTGCAAACAACTCAGAGCTACTGTATTGGCATGCTGGTCTAATGCTTGAATAACCACAGGCAATTATAGTATAATAATAATAAAAAGATGTAATTATGCATCATAGCTGAATCTCTTCAGTAACCATATTTAATATCTATCACCTTAGATATGTTATTTTCATTTTGTGTAACCGTGTTATCTTATTGCTACTATAATTACTGTATTGATATTTAACTTCTTGAGGAAGAAAAATCAATAAAATGTTCAATAACTACTGCATTTGGAGTGTGTTATGCAGCCCTGAAGCCTATCTATGCAAAGTGTCTGCCAAGCGATGGCCTGGAGAAAAGGTTTTAATATTGGGTGTATTTACAGCGTTACACACAGGATTGCATTACTGCTGGGATGCACAAGCTTCAAAGCATTGATGGAGCACAAGAAGAACAAATAAATAGCAGTGTGCACCCTTTAAACTTGCATTATACTGACTGCATTGTGAAGCCACATAGAGATACGTAGCATTTAAGAATGCAGTTCGTTTTCCCTCTCCGCTCCCCACACCCAGCTCCATGATAAAACACCTTGCAATGTGAAAGTGGTTATCATAATGAAATACCATTAATTCTGATGAACTTAATGTCCTCATTTCAGCGAGTGTCATCAATAACAGAACAGTGGCAAACTTTCCATTTAATGAATCTCATTGAGAGCCTCGATACTGTTAACAGAAGCCATTTCATAGTGAAAGGTTTATGTATTTTCAAACCACCCTGTTTCTGATTATAATTTTCATCAGCAAGTATATATATATATATATATATATATATATATGTATATATATATATATATAATCTCAGATAAACAGTTATAGTGGATATTTTATTAGTTTCTCCTGTTTCTCCCACTGAATGCAAACACGACAGTGATATTTATATCAACAAGTGTTTTTTTTTCCCTTGTATTTTAATTTTCTTGCTCTCTTAAAATCGACTCTTTAAATTCTTCTGTTATTGGTGTGAACCTCATTGTTTCTGAGTTCTCGTCATTGTTTGGTTGAATCTTTATTTTGAATTAAGTCTTGCTTGTGCTTCAAGCCTACCCTTCATAACTAACAGAAAACCACATCTATTTTGAATAAACTGGTAAAGCAATGTAACACTTAATATCATTGGAATTTCTTAATTCTACATTCTTCGGCCTAAGTGATCAAGTTCTCCGTCTCTGATGTATAGAGAACTCAGCTTTCTGCATTGATCTAAAGCAGCTGGAAACTATGGGGTACCCATCATTTTTCATTAACACTTTGCATTGTGTCTCTAATTACTGTGTATTTATATAGTAGTTACTCAGTACATACATGTGTACTGTAAAAGAATCGAACCTCTTCGCGGTTCGTTGCCCCTTTAAAAACACAACCCAACACAGAAATGGATTTTTGGAAGCGCGGTTGCGCAATTTTTTTAATAAACACAGAAACAAAAATAAACAAAACAAACACCTAGCTCTCTTTGAGCACTAACTAAAACAAAACAGGAACCTAAACTAAAACAGGACAGCTAAGCTGTTTACCTGTACAAAACAAACCAAACAAAACAAAACACACAAAAAAGGCTTCACACTACCTTTTCTTTTAATTACAGCTGTACCCACACCAGCACAGTCGGGCTTCTGCCCTCTTCAGCAGCCGCCTTGAGCAGACTGACTGCTTTCCTTTTAAACCCTGCACCTGGCTCTAATTTTCAATAATAGCCAGGTGCAGGTACTGATTAAACAATAAAACAATTAACCAAAACAATTAACAAACCAAAAATGTGCCTTCCGCACATGTTTTCCTAGAGGGAGGAATTAACCCCCTCCCTGCTGTCTCACAGTACTTACCTGTAATTACAATCTTATTTGGCATAGGTACAAAGTACTTAACATTTAAATCACTTTGCATGATATATACAAGTAAAACAATTGTATCAGAAAACGGTTAGGGTTAGGGTTAGGAGGGTTAGTGTTAGGTTTATACTATGCAAAAAAAGAATGTACACCTTAAGTACATTGTAACTATGCATAATAACATTGTAATTCTGTGTAAGTGCACCCGTATTTATAGTAGTATTTAAAAACACAGTAATTAGAGACACTTGATGTAAAGAGTTACCCATTGTACTTAGAAATGTGTGCTCTTCCACATGTCGATACATGATGTTGATTCATGTTCACCTTTAAGGAAATTGACAGTCATTTATCACAATCATGAAGGTTGTGCCACCTTCAAATTGAACATCTCTGACCTACACGGCATGGGAATAGCTTATGACAATAATTACCACAACCAGAATGAGACATGGTGTGGTTTTCATGACATTGATCAGTATACCCTACAGTATTTACAGCAGGGAGAGTTCTGTGTAACTGCCCCGTATTGACAGAGAAACCCTGAGGAACAAATCTCCTCCCTCCTGCTTCACAACTGTATCAACAAAGAAGGAGCCTGGACTCAGGACTGCCCAGTCCCTGACCACATTCCGGCGCCTCCTTAAGACTCACCTCTTCAAACAGCACCTGTAGAACTCCTCTGTTTGTATCCTGGGACACTATCACCCTTCATTTAAATGTGCTTTATTTTGCTCTTATCTGCCCCCTATTTTACTGCATTTAATCCTGTACTTCAGAATACTGTAATCTGTCAAGTGTTTAACCTGTAGTATTTTGTATTTAATCATATCCTGATGTAACTATCACTATTTAATCACATCCTGGTGTAACTATCACTATTATCTGCTGTATTATTGAATTGTGGTTTGTCACACTTGAACAAAAGTTATTGTATTTCTTGCTCTTATTGTATTACTTGTATTGTGACACTTGAAATGTATTTGCTTACGATTGTAAGTCGCCCTGGATAAGGGCGTCTGCTAAGAAATAAATAATAATAATAATAATAATAATAATAATAATAATAATAATAATAATAATAATAATAATAATAATAAAGGAGCCATCCAATGCAAGCTGATATCAGCAACATGATTGCAAAGTGCCGGCCTCAGCTTCTACCCGATAACATTTTAATGACAAAGTTCCTAAACCTTTTTTTTTTTCCTTTTTTTGTCCTGCAGATTAACAACTAAATAGATGGGGTGGGGTGGAAATCCCAGGACCGAGGAGAATTATAACCACAGCAATCAGTAAAAAAAGATGAAGGGCTCTGCATACCAAAAACTTGCAACATGGCATTATTGGGTCCTATTCAGAAAGCTTTAACTCTGGAGCAGGGTTGAGGTCAATTCCTGCTTTTCAATTTCAATTTCTTTTTAAAATAAAATCTGGCTCTTTAACAGAAACATGTGGTGTAACTGCGTTCACCTCTGTGTTGCATTTGCTTCTTTTCTGGAAGCAGACCTTCAGAATACAACCTGCATAACCTGAAGTGTAAGAGAATAGCTCCAGGGAAGAGGGAGCACATCAGAGGACCTGACTCAGAATCCAAGTGACAGAATGAAAAGGGCATGCTGCTGTGACATTTAAAATGCATCTTATTCATGTCACACGGCCCCCTTTAAAAGTATGAATTCTTAATAACAGCATTTAGAAATGACTATCTGTGACCTAATTCAGTCCCTCGTTGACTCTCACTGTCCATTTCTTTTCATGATTGAAGCACAAGCACTGACCTCTACCTTACATGTTACTGCTGATGCACTTCTCAATTACATTGTAATACTAATAATAGTTCACATTCAGGATGTAAATCTATGTTTAATATGTTAAACACTTAAACCCTTTGTGAAAATGGTCGTTTACTGTTTAATCTAAAGTTGACATGATTGATTATTATATTCAAATATGTATTTAACTTTTGTACTTATTTCATACTTTACATATATTTTAGATGGTATTAAATTGTAATCACTGACAATGCATCAGGTTACTACCAATTGCATTCCCTCAAGAGCACATTCTTAGTGAATGGATAACTCTGAGGCACTAAAGAAACTGGTAGCACCCACTGTTAGTGTATTGCTGCACTGTGTACAGTACCTAACTATAGTAAAACATTCAGAGATTGCATAATCATACTAGTCATTGCTAAAACAGTTCCCCACAATTACTAAGCAATACAGAATGAACTGAAATAGACCTTAAATAACAGTAATATAAATATTACTGTTATTTAAGGTCTATTTCAGTTCATTCTGTATCTAAATGTCCAGTAGTAGCAGTAAACTAAATTGAAGTGTGTACATATTTAAACACTCCTAACTGTAAGATAGTGCAACATATAAAAGGACACACACAGTATGTGGGATATTAAATAGATGTGGCTTGTTTATGCAAGATAAATATTTTGGCAAGCACTGGACATAATTCTATTTTGAAAGGACATTCAAATAAAGAGCTAAGCATTTACTGTTTTTTCAGTGTATTCAGTGATTTTTGCAAAAGGTCACTACTGCCCCCTAGCAGAAGAGATTTGAAAGGCAAGAGGCAAGCGTTTCAACACCAGTTTCAAATTTCAGCATGCAGCAAAGAGCCTGATTAACCCTTCTCATGCTGGAAGTGGGTAACAATGTAAAACGCAAATATTGATATCAAGATCATTTGCAAACCTGAGCTGAAGGAGACTCATTATTCCCCATGTAAACAGAACCTCCGAATCCAATGTGGAGTAAAACTACACCAGGGATGTACTGCTGACATGACAGCCTTCCTGATTGTATTGTACGTGCCAAGCCACTCTCCTCTCTGGGGGTTTCAGTAATCTCATGTTAGTATTGCCCTGCCCATGTGTTCTAGAGTAAATTAACCATTGGTTCTCTTTCAATTCAAAGATGACCACCAAAACATTACATATGGGTAGTGTTCTGCGGTTTATTCTGAATTTTACTGAAAAATGACAGGATCTTTTTTTAACTGGACTCGTCGGTTTTTACTGATTTATACCCGATTTTTGTCTATTATTCAATATTTTCCTGGTACTATTTTCTAGGAAATACACAATATTTTGATTAAACTGTTGTTTTATTTTGACCCTGACATTGTAATAAGCAGCTCTACACTGTATCATAGGATACAGCAGACATTTAGACGTCAGAGGATCAAATAACGTTCAAACATGGTTCTGTGTCACTTCACAAACACATTATCACCTGATTATGTTGGCCAATCAAAGTCTGATTATTGTGGCAATTGCTGGGTGTAGTAACTACTAGCTTGATCAAAAACTAAATTGAAATACTTACACGAAAATATAATATTTTTAGTGGATGAGGAATGGGGAGAAAATGTAAATCTGTTTATGAATATTTAAAAGAAAACAAATGTTTCGAAGTATACAAAAAGCAAAAATAGCAGAAGTGGTTCAGATGAGGCAGTAGACGCATAGCGCTGCAAATACTGCTGCATTGAGGTACATGTTCACACTAACAATAAAAGAACATACAGAAAAATAAGTGACACATTAAACTAAAACAAGAAAGTGAACTGAGAGACAAACAATCCATTTATGCAGCTTTTACACACGCTTTAATAAAAAGAGAGCTTAGAATGACTGTGTTAATGAGTTTGTCAGAGCGCTGTGCTTTGCTGGACAGCCTCTGTTTATTGCAGACTGCAGAGAGGTATGTATTGGTGATTTGTGCGACGGTACTGTCCATCAGCTAAAGCACTGCCTAACACCGACAATCTTAATCGTAAATATCTGACAGAAAATGGTGATGATTTGGTAAACTTACATGGAACGCATTGATGGAAATGTCCAGTGTGATTTTTGACGCGTCTTCCGATGGCTTGCACCGCCCAGTTCTGTCAATTTTCCTTTTTTTTTAAGATTTCAAGGTGAATAAACTTGACTTGTTTTGTGCTGATGTCATGTTCATACCTTCTGTAGATACCATTTCCGTCAGCACAGCGATTGCCTAAACGTTCGCAAAGTACCAGCTAACATGGTAAAATATGGCTTTAACTTGCACAGATTCTGCTTCATCATACAGTACATGCCAGGGACATTATTAATCAGAAACCAGAACAGCTACTCATCATATTGCACATGTAAAGTGTGTATACTTTATATAGATTTTTCCCCTCGATTTTTACCGGTTTCAATTAAAAACTATCGATTACTGATTTTATCCCTATTTTAATATATGTAAGATAAAAAACGAAAATGCGGAACATTACTTAAGGGATATGCCTTCCTATTGGTAGGTATTCACTGAGCTCTTTATATCAGAGCTGCCGATAGGCCCCTTCCTGGGGTGACGTCCTCGATCCGCCTACCAAGGGATTAAATAGTCAGCCTGGGAAGCCATGTTCTCTTTTGCTTCTCAAGACGGTAACGTACGACCTCTGTGTTAAAACTGAGCGTATTTCAAAAAGAGCTTTTTCTAATCAAATGCAGTTCCCTTGCATTCGTGCTAAAAGCTGGCTTGCCGCTTTCGTGGAATCAGCGGCTCTAAATCAAAGCCCAGCTCCCAGAGACGACGGCTCCCAAGTTGTGCCTTCTGTCTGGCATGCTGCTCCACATCTCTGGCCTTCAAGGGCAAGCCCTAGCTTATTGGTAGCTCGCAGACAGCTGTGGCCCAGGGTCCCAGACACAGATAAAGCAGCATTATTAGACACGTGGCTGTGCTATACCCTCCCTGTGCTCCGGGGCAGGTCAAACCGATTGCAATCTCCCCAGGCATGAACTATTACCAGGACAGTTCCGGTGCCCACGGCTCCACTGGGTGACCTGAGGTGACGCCTAAAGGCCACAGCGGCAG
Source organism: Acipenser ruthenus (assembly GCF_902713425.1). NCBI lineage: Eukaryota > Metazoa > Chordata > Actinopteri > Acipenseriformes > Acipenseridae > Acipenser > Acipenser ruthenus. Next base: position 42,368,877 of record NC_081199.1, on the reverse strand, counting down.
CGGGCAACCAGGCTCTTCCACAAAGTAAAGGAAACGCAGGACGTGGTGCGCCCACGCAACAGCGTTCTAGGAGGCAGTTCGAGGGCTGTCGCCCTAGGCAGCCGCCTCAGAGTACTCCGCCCCAACCACAGCAGCCCCAGCAGGGGCCCTGAAGACTTGCGGCCTCAGACCCATCCATTTTCCACACAGCAGCTGCAATACTGGCACACTTGCACATCAGACACCTGGGTATTCGCTACCGTGCACAACGGTTATGTGCTACAGTTCCGTTTGGAGCCTCCTCCCTTTCGAGGGGTCAAAAATACATCGATGACAGACCCTCTTCAGGTGTCAGTACTCCAGAAAGAAGTGGCTGCCTTGCTGTGCAAGCGAGCCATTTGTCTTGTGGACCCCGCCTACTATGGAGAGGGTTTCTACTTGAGATACTTTCTGGTACCCAAGAAGGACGGTGGCTTTCGCCCTATCCTAGACCTGAGACTCCTCAATGAGTTTTTGAAGGAGAGGAGGTTCGAAATTCTAACTCTACATCACATTCACCCCAGGAAGGTGCCTATCGGCAGCTCTGATATAAAGAGCTCAGTGAAAACCTACCAACAGGAAGGCATATCACATAAGAAATGTTTTGGTGGTCGTCTTCTCTTTCAGGGAACCAGGGTTACAGTAAGTAATGTTCTTACTGTTTCCTTGGTGTGTACTGTCTGAGCATTGCTTGTGTTCACTGCAATGTCTAAAACCCTCATTATCCTAATCTAGGATTATAGTCATCATTCTCTGGGATGGGGAAATGTGAAACAGATATAACGGGTAAAGCACTAGGGCCAGGAGGGTTGTTACCTCAAAGCTATAGGGTGTACTGTATTAAAATGGCCAGCTTTGCATCTAATTTCTTTAGGCTTTTTTGGTTTCTGGTTTTTGTTTATACTTTATCGATTTTAACTGCAAGTTTACCACTTAGTATGTTTTATTTAGTTTCCACAATATTTGTTTGTTAGTTGAAATGCTTTAATAATTTATTCCTTTGAATGTATTTTGTCTATTGGTTTTCTCGCACTAAATATATTTTATTAGTGGAACTTGCTTGTATAAAAGAAACTGTCTTGCTTGCTAATGCTAATTACTATCTAGATCCATGACTAATAGCAAACTACAAAACGTAAGTCTTTTGGAACTAAAGTTATTGTCGTGTGCTATATTTTAAGGTACAGCTGATAATTATATTCTGACTGTACTGTAAATATATCCTTAATTTGATTGAAATGCACTTGTAGTGGGGATAACACAAAGAAGAATGTGTGTATGTACTGAGTAACTACTATATAAATACACAGTAATTAGAGACACAATGCAAAGTGTTAATGAAAAATGATGGGTACCCCATAGTTTCCAGCTGCTTTAGATCAATGCAGAAAGCTGAGTTCTCTATACATCAGAGACGGAGAACTTGATCACTTAGGCCGAAGAATGTAGAATTAAGAAATTCCAATGATATTAAGTGTTACATTGCTTTACCAGTTTATTCAAAATAGATGTGGTTTTCTGTTAGTTATGAAGGGTAGGCTTGAAGCACAAGCAAGACTTAATTCAAAATAAAGATTCAACCAAACAATGACGAGAACTCAGAAACAATGAGGTTCACACCAATAACAGAAGAATTTAAAGAGTCGATTTTAAGAGAGCAAGAAAATTAAAATACAAGGGAAAAAAAAACACTTGTTGATATAAATATCACTGTCGTGTTTGCATTCAGTGGGAGAAACAGGAGAAACTAATAAAATATCCACTATAACTGTTTATCTGAGATTATATATATATATATATACATATATATATATATATATATATATATATATACTTGCTGATGAAAATTATAATCAGAAACAGGGTGGTTTGAAAATACATAAACCTTTCACTATGAAATGGCTTCTGTTAACAGTATCGAGGCTCTCAATGAGATTCATTAAATGGAAAGTTTGCCACTGTTCTGTTATTGATGACACTCGCTGAAATGAGGACATTAAGTTCATCAGAATTAATGGTATTTCATTATGATAACCACTTTCACATTGCAAGGTGTTTTATCATGGAGCTGGGTGTGGGGAGCGGAGAGGGAAAACGAACTGCATTCTTAAATGCTACGTATCTCTATGTGGCTTCACAATGCAGTCAGTATAATGCAAGTTTAAAGGGTGCACACTGCTATTTATTTGTTCTTCTTGTGCTCCATCAATGCTTTGAAGCTTGTGCATCCCAGCAGTAATGCAATCCTGTGTGTAACGCTGTAAATACACCCAATATTAAAACCTTTTCTCCAGGCCATCGCTTGGCAGACACTTTGCATAGATAGGCTTCAGGGCTGCATAACACACTCCAAATGCAGTAGTTATTGAACATTTTATTGATTTTTCTTCCTCAAGAAGTTAAATATCAATACAGTAATTATAGTAGCAATAAGATAACACGGTTACACAAAATGAAAATAACATATCTAAGGTGATAGATATTAAATATGGTTACTGAAGAGATTCAGCTATGATGCATAATTACATCTTTTTATTATTATTATACTATAATTGCCTGTGGTTATTCAAGCATTAGACCAGCATGCCAATACAGTAGCTCTGAGTTGTTTGCACATTTCACTGAGTATTTCAGTCAGAGACGGGGAATGAAAGATTTGTAGTTTACTATACTGAATGTTTAAAGCGTATATCAACTTAAGTAAGTAAAGGACATGGTGTGGAATTGTGGTGACTATGACCTCTGAAGATCTCCTATACAATCGCATGCTGTTTGCTGTATATGTGGAGGCTGTGTGGTCCAGTGGTTAAAGAAAAGGGCTTGTAACCAGGAGGTCCCCGGTTCAAATCCCACCTCAGCCACTGACTCATTGTGTGACCCTGAGCAAGTCACTCAACCTCCTTGTGCTCCGTCTTTCGGGTGAGACGTAGTTGTAAGTGACTCTGCAGCTGATGCATAGTTCACACACCCTGGTCTCTGTAAGTCGCCTTGGATAAAGGCATCTGCTAAATAAACAACAAATAATAAATAATAATACGCTATGCACAAAAACAATTATTAAATCATGTACTGTGAGCTGATTGTCAGTATTGATCACGAAAGATAAATACTGTACATATTCCTCAAAGTAATAATTTGACCTACTACTTCTTCAGCTTTGCACTCATTCCAGAATCTGGCTCCATCTTTCTATACTAAAGAGTGTTAATTATCATTAGGGTTGACTTTTGTGTATTTACAGTCTATACAGTGAGAACATGCAAACCAATGTTGGGTTTTGTTCTCTAAGGTATGAAATGAAACACTGAGGGCAGCTGCATGCTGAGCAGGTGGAATTCGTCCCTGAAGTTTACTGGACACCCAGAGCCAGTTTCTCTGCAACAAGACCAAAAGCCAGTGGAATGAATTGAAACATTACAAACAAGCTGCTTAGTAAGCCACCTGCATCCACACAATACAGCTTTCTGTGGCTACAGTAGCTCATCCGTGGGCTGTTTCTCATGATTCATACAGGGAGAAAGGGTTATAAAATGAGTGACGGGGGCTGTTTCAAAAGTGAAGTGTTCTGCTATCAAAGACCTAGTACCACATGCTTTGTATATGATTAAAAACAATCCCCCCTCCCTTTTTCTCTCTCTTTTTTCTCTCTCTCAGTAGTTTCCTTGATTCTCCTAGAAATGATTGCAGTGGGGAAAACAATAATGTTGTCTGCAGTAAAAAATGTATTATAGATTTCCATAATCTCTATAAAATGAAGGTGGGATATTGGAAACAATGTCATTTTGGAAATGAATAGGCTGCCAGAACTGTTAGAACTGATGTGTTTTACAGAAGAATAAAGCAAACCCGAAGGGATCACACTTTGTAGTTTATTGGAAGCAGTTTAAATTATAGAATTTCCCCTCTGGTGTTCTTGAGACCCTTGAATCCTGCCGGGTAATCCTAACATTCCATTTTAGTTCCCCAGTGTTTTGACAATGAAGATACGTCTGTCGCAGTTGTTCTTTTGTGACACCACAATATGGTACATGGGTCTAGTGGGCTAGAAAGTTTTGTTTATAGCTTGAATAATAATTCATATTAATCCCTGAAGCAGAGGAAATTGTGGAAACATTTACCCCCCACAAATGTGACTCTCTGTGATGATGAATTGAGCTGACCTAAAGATTTTCCGGTTTGGATGGGCGCTACAATGACCAGACAGACACTGCAGCATTGACTGTGTCTCCTTGCAAAGCTGGAGAGAGGTCGTTGAAGCTCCAAAACGTGACTCCTTCCTTATGCACTCTACAAAGAGAGGCGCGCTTTAGACTCCTGGTTATACATAACCTTGGAGTTACATTGTAGTGACTGTGTAGCCACCAATAGTTCATATTCTTCTGTGGGAATAAGTGTATCATTTTTATAAGTGAATTCTGTTAACTGTATATAAGGCAATGCTACGGTATATGGCTGGGATCCTGACTCAAGCAGATTATAAGACACTTGCGCATGACTTTATTTTACGTAATTGTTGTTGTTATGGACTCCGTTTATGATTATATATATTGATCATTGTGTGCCCTTATCTAACGGAAAGTGGATCAATTCGATCAATACGGTATTCAGCAGATCATGGGATGCAATTGGGAAGCTGTACAATACCGGATAGGCACATCTGAAGTGAAACTGATTTTTTTAAACCAAAATTCACTTAGCAAGGATGTCTGCTGTGATTCCCATGCCAGAGAGACAAGTAGGCATACAGATGTAACTGATTTAAATACAATCCAGTGATTGCAAAAAGCACAGTACACAAAAAAACCCCATTGAAATGCAGAATACCAGCCCCGCAGATGAGCTGAAGCAGATCATGTCAGTCCTTAACTGGCAGATATTGACGGACCATGCCCTGAGGTCGCTGAGGCTGAATGCTTTCAGATGACTGGTGCTCGTCTCGTTTCTGAAACACGTATTTACTAACAGCACAAGCCTTCAACTGTTCACATTAAGGCACACTTGTATAAATAAATCCTTAATGAGGTTGCATTATGATTGGGCATTAAATAAGCATCAACTCCCATTAAGTAGTGTGGGGCAGGTGCCTTGCCAGCTGTACAATGAAACCTGAATTAGCCACTAATGCAAATTAACATTTGTGGCAGCTTAAGATCTGGCAATTGAAGGTGCCTCGTCTCCTCGCTTTAAATGAAAAAATATATATATATATATATATATATATATATATATATATATATATATATATATATATATATATTCTGGCTAGTTTGGGTGATTGTTAATATACCGGTATGTATTTTTGTGATAATTTAGATTCTCACACGCAGTAAGAGATCCTTGGTTAAACATCTTGTTTTCTGAGGGTGCTCCAGGTGGTACTGACTGAATAGAATCATACTAAGTTTTGGAATAAAATAAGATGCCCACGAGGTGACTGACGTGTGTGTGTGATCGTGTGTTTAATCCCTTTCACTGGTTGAACTGTGTTCACACGCTGCCACCGTGTGCTCAAAACTGAAACTGAAAATCTAAAAATGTACATCACTGGAAAAAAGTTTTCATGAGGAATTCCCCAAGGCTGACTGACGGAGGAACGATCGCTTCCAAAGTTTTGGTATTTTCCAAACACATTCTTTTGGTCAAATTCCAAGAAAGCTTTGGTATTGTATATGACATAAATACTGGAAAGTGGATTATACTGCTGTATTATTCAAGATTTGGTTCTCATATACCAGATCAAATAAATATACTTTCCTGTACATAGCTGAAGACGGGCTTTTGTGAGAAACGTACAGATATAAACGATTTTCTAATCATTTAAACCTTTTTTTACATTCAAAAAAACAAAACATTTCATATACTTAAAATAATAAAATGCATATTGCTATGTCTGTTCCTACATATTGCATTGCTGTAGTCTATACAATATCATTCATCTCAAATGCTTTTTTTTTTTTCTTTCTTTCCAATGTTTAGGTAAACGGTGTCTGCTGATTACCATCCCGTGCATTACAGTGGCGTTGTTTAATATTATCTGATGCGGGATGTACTGCACAGTAGCTGAAGACACCGTGCTGTTGCTTCCACCACTATGTCTGCATTTCTTTAGTATTCAAACATGTGTTGCAATATTAAACCACGATACATATTGCAATCTACATGATTTCATCGCTAATGTTAATTACATTGTGTGACACCCTTTTTTTTCATACACTATTCTCTGACAGATCAAACGGTAGCCGTATCAGTCCAGAGATGATAGACAAAGAGAAGGAAATGTGATACCTTTTATTGGACTAACTAAACAATAATTCTTTTTTTTTTCCAACAGTTTTTTTTCCCCCTTGCATTAGAATTGTATTGATTCGTAATGGGTTATTTTTCTTAAAGCTCTGATGCCACCTTTGAATGTAAACACGAATCTCTCTTTCCTAGTTTCACAGGAAGAAGAGATGTTTGAGGTGTTGAAAGCTTGCGATTAATTATTGTTTAGTTTGTCCAATAAAAGGGATCACATCTCCTTCTCTTTGTACACTATTCTGGAATGCACCTTAGGGTTAAACATATTATATGTACAACATATCGAAACGTTGGGCAGCTGGCTCTTTGAGCTAATATATATATATATATATATATATATATATATATATATATATATATATATATATATATATATTTTTTTTTTACCGATATTGATACAGTTTACAGTTTATTTTAAAACGAATTAAGCCAAGCCAGCAAATAACCAAACAAATAAAAAAATACTTTCTTACCGTCTTTTTTTACAGTTGTACATTACTGAAGTACCACCGTTGTATATATTTACTATAGACAAGTGAGAGGTTATGTCATCCAATGAGTTTCTCTCCACCGAAAGTCATGTTATATGTGCAACATTCTTAACTAAAAATAAAGTGAGATAATTTGTTGAAAAATAACGTTTTGGGTGGCTCTGACATTGAAAATAAAAATGTCCCATGTACTGTCCCTTTAAATGTATCTGACACCCTTTTCCGGTTTTTCTGGTGTCCATGGAGATGCATAACGCTTTTTAAGGGAGGGCGCGAGTTTGGTTGGCGGGAAAATGCAATCTTTAGAACCCTGAGAATAACTGGGCAGGTAACATAAACGTCATTGAAATTCTAGAACTGTGATTTGCTAACTCAGCAGTCAAGGCCCCTTAGCAACGAATTGGTATCTACGTCAACAACAAAAAGGAGAATTGTCAGGTGAACAGCGAGTGGAAGCTGTCAATGGGAATTTCGCCACTCTGGCAAACTTCGCCCTCCTCCCCAAATACATTGTTTGGGAAGCGTGCGTTAATTTAACATGGACCCGGGTGTTTATCGTAAAGAAGCACGTTTCTTTGTTGCCAATGTTTACTAAAGAAAAATGTGATATCTTGTAACAATTGTATGTCGCCCTGGATAAGGGCGTCTGCTAATTAATTAATTAATTAATTAATTAATTAATTAATTAATTAATTAATTAATTAATTAATATAATAATTTCTGATATCCAATAATAAACAGAATTACGGTGTTAACAAAGATCATTTTAAGGTAATCAGCATTTGATAAATAACTGAACATTTTGACGAAACCTGCTTCGTCATTCAGTCATTTACATTGGTGTTACTGTTACGACCTGGAAAATAACCTTCGCGTGACTTCCAGTAAACACTCAATTCATTTGAGTATGCAGTCTGTTTGGCAGCGTCCTACCCACTGAATTACTGTAAATTAAATTGGATATGACCTGAGCAGCTTAAAATGTCAGAACGGAGTGATTTTAAGAAATAAAAAATAAAAATGATGCACATACCCTTTACATCGTGCTCTGCGTTTCCGGTTTATTCCAAATTTTACCGAAAAATTACAGCATTTTTTTTTTTGTTTTTACCTGGACGTCGGTTTTTACTGATTTATACTTGATTTTTGTCTATTATTCAATATTTTCCTGGTACTATTTTCTAGGAGATACACAATATTTTGATTAAAATGCTGTTTTATTTGAACTCCAACATTGTAATAAGCAACTATAACCTAGGATACAGCAGACGTTTAGACGTCCGATAATCAAATAACATTCAAACGTGGTTCTCTGTCACTTCACAAACACATTATCACCTGATTTGTTGGCCAATCAAAGTCTGATTATTGTGGCAATTGCTGGGTGTAGTAACTACTAGCTTGATCAAAAACTAAATTAAAATACTTACACTAAAATATAATATTTTTAGTGGATGAGTAATAGAGAGAAAACATAAATCAGTTTATGAATATTCAAAAGAAAACGAATGTTTTGAAGTATGGAAACAAGTAAAAATAGCAGAAGTGGGTCAGATGAGGAAGAGGATGCATAGCGCTGCAAATACTGCTGCATTGAGGTACATGTTCGCGCTGACAATAAAACATACTGAAAAAATAAGCGGAACATTAAACTAAAACAAGAAAGTGAACTGAGAGACAAGCAATCCATTGATCCTGCTTTTACACGTGCTTTGATAAATAGAAAGCACAGATGACTGTGGTAATGAGTTTATCATAGCGCTCTGCCTTGCTGGACAGCCACCGTTTATTGCAGAGAGGTGTGTATTGGTGACTTCATGCGACAGTACTGTCTGTAGGAAAACACTGCCTAACGCCGACAATCTTAATCGTAAATATTTGACAGAAAATGGTGATGCTTTAGTTGTCAATTTTCTTTGTTTTATGATTTCAAGGCGAATAAACCTGGCTTGTTTTGTGCTGATGTCATGTTCATACCTTCTGTAGACACTATTTCCGTCAGCACAGCGATTGCACAAACGTTCGCAAAGTACCAGCTAACTAGGGAAAATGTGGCTTCGACTTGCACAGATTCTGCTTCATCATACATGCCAGGGACATTATTAATCAGAAACCAGAACTGCTACTCATCATATTGCACATGTAAAGTGTAATTGCATTGTCCGCAGCAATAATAGGTACTGTACTAGCAAAATTAGATATCACGTCCTAGTGGGCTATCCTCAATAAGTGCCCTCAATATCTGAACATTCCTCACAATCTCCTCTGTGTTTAGGGGTGTTTGAGCCACTGAAGTGAAACTGCACAGTAAATAACAATTAGAAATACAAACCCTGGAACATGGATGTAATGTAATGAAAACATTGTGATAAAGGACACATATTATAACATTATATTGGAGCTGGATGTTGGTTATTCTAACCCCATCTAGACAAAAAAGGCAGTACTTTTATTTGCAAATATATCTGTAACCCCAGGTGACTGTTATCATCTACCAGACAACCACGCCCCTTTTTAACCTTTAATAGTGTGAGATCACTGTCATTCATGCCCCTTTAAAAACACAACCCAACACAGAAATGGATTTTTGGAAGCGCGGTTGCGCAATTTTTTTAATAAACACAGAAACAAAAATAAACAAAACAAACACCTAGCTCTCTTTGAGCACTAACTAAAACAAAACAGGAACCTAAACTAAAACAGGACAGCTAAGCTGTTTACCTGTACAAAACAAACCAAACAAAACAAAACACACAAAAAAGGCTTCACACTACCTTTTCTTTTAATTACAGCTGTACCCACACCAGCACAGTCGGGCTTCTGCCCTCTTCAGCAGCCGCCTTGAGCAGACTGACTGCTTTCCTTTTAAACCCTGCACCTGGCTCTAATTTTCAATAATAGCCAGGTGCAGGTACTGATTAAACAATAAAACAATTAACCAAAACAATTAACAAACCAAAAATGTGCCTTCCGCACATGTTTTCCTAGAGGGAGGAATTAACCCCCTCCCTGCTGTCTCACAGTACTTACCTGTAATTACAATCTTATTTGGCATAGGTACAAAGTACTTAACATTTAAATCACTTTGCATGATATATACAAGTAAAACAATTGTATCAGAAAACGGTTAGGGTTAGGGTTAGGAGGGTTAGTGTTAGGTTTATACTATGCAAAAAAAGAATGTACACCTTAAGTACATTGTAACTATGCATAATAACATTGTAATTCTGTGTAAGTGCACCCGTATTTATAGTAGTATTTAAAAACACAGTAATTAGAGACACTTGATGTAAAGAGTTACCCATTGTACTTAGAAATGTGTGCTCTTCCACATGTCGATACATGATGTTGATTCATGTTCACCTTTAAGGAAATTGACAGTCATTTATCACAATCATGAAGGTTGTGCCACCTTCAAATTGAACATCTCTGACCTACACGGCATGGGAATAGCTTATGACAATAATTACCACAACCAGAATGAGACATGGTGTGGTTTTCATGACATTGATCAGTATACCCTACAGTATTTACAGCAGGGAGAGTTCTGTGTAACTGCCCCGTATTGACAGAGAAACCCTGAGGAACAAATCTCCTCCCTCCTGCTTCACAACTGTATCAACAAAGAAGGAGCCTGGACTCAGGACTGCCCAGTCCCTGACCACATTCCGGCGCCTCCTTAAGACTCACCTCTTCAAACAGCACCTGTAGAACTCCTCTGTTTGTATCCTGGGACACTATCACCCTTCATTTAAATGTGCTTTATTTTGCTCTTATCTGCCCCCTATTTTACTGCATTTAATCCTGTACTTCAGAATACTGTAATCTGTCAAGTGTTTAACCTGTAGTATTTTGTATTTAATCATATCCTGATGTAACTATCACTATTTAATCACATCCTGGTGTAACTATCACTATTATCTGCTGTATTATTGAATTGTGGTTTGTCACACTTGAACAAAAGTTATTGTATTTCTTGCTCTTATTGTATTACTTGTATTGTGACACTTGAAATGTATTTGCTTACGATTGTAAGTCGCCCTGGATAAGGGCGTCTGCTAAGAAATAAATAATAATAATAATAATAATAATAATAATAATAATAATAATAATAATAATAATAATAATAATAATAAAGGAGCCATCCAATGCAAGCTGATATCAGCAACATGATTGCAAAGTGCCGGCCTCAGCTTCTACCCGATAACATTTTAATGACAAAGTTCCTAAACCTTTTTTTTTTTCCTTTTTTTGTCCTGCAGATTAACAACTAAATAGATGGGGTGGGGTGGAAATCCCAGGACCGAGGAGAATTATAACCACAGCAATCAGTAAAAAAAGATGAAGGGCTCTGCATACCAAAAACTTGCAACATGGCATTATTGGGTCCTATTCAGAAAGCTTTAACTCTGGAGCAGGGTTGAGGTCAATTCCTGCTTTTCAATTTCAATTTCTTTTTAAAATAAAATCTGGCTCTTTAACAGAAACATGTGGTGTAACTGCGTTCACCTCTGTGTTGCATTTGCTTCTTTTCTGGAAGCAGACCTTCAGAATACAACCTGCATAACCTGAAGTGTAAGAGAATAGCTCCAGGGAAGAGGGAGCACATCAGAGGACCTGACTCAGAATCCAAGTGACAGAATGAAAAGGGCATGCTGCTGTGACATTTAAAATGCATCTTATTCATGTCACACGGCCCCCTTTAAAAGTATGAATTCTTAATAACAGCATTTAGAAATGACTATCTGTGACCTAATTCAGTCCCTCGTTGACTCTCACTGTCCATTTCTTTTCATGATTGAAGCACAAGCACTGACCTCTACCTTACATGTTACTGCTGATGCACTTCTCAATTACATTGTAATACTAATAATAGTTCACATTCAGGATGTAAATCTATGTTTAATATGTTAAACACTTAAACCCTTTGTGAAAATGGTCGTTTACTGTTTAATCTAAAGTTGACATGATTGATTATTATATTCAAATATGTATTTAACTTTTGTACTTATTTCATACTTTACATATATTTTAGATGGTATTAAATTGTAATCACTGACAATGCATCAGGTTACTACCAATTGCATTCCCTCAAGAGCACATTCTTAGTGAATGGATAACTCTGAGGCACTAAAGAAACTGGTAGCACCCACTGTTAGTGTATTGCTGCACTGTGTACAGTACCTAACTATAGTAAAACATTCAGAGATTGCATAATCATACTAGTCATTGCTAAAACAGTTCCCCACAATTACTAAGCAATACAGAATGAACTGAAATAGACCTTAAATAACAGTAATATAAATATTACTGTTATTTAAGGTCTATTTCAGTTCATTCTGTATCTAAATGTCCAGTAGTAGCAGTAAACTAAATTGAAGTGTGTACATATTTAAACACTCCTAACTGTAAGATAGTGCAACATATAAAAGGACACACACAGTATGTGGGATATTAAATAGATGTGGCTTGTTTATGCAAGATAAATATTTTGGCAAGCACTGGACATAATTCTATTTTGAAAGGACATTCAAATAAAGAGCTAAGCATTTACTGTTTTTTCAGTGTATTCAGTGATTTTTGCAAAAGGTCACTACTGCCCCCTAGCAGAAGAGATTTGAAAGGCAAGAGGCAAGCGTTTCAACACCAGTTTCAAATTTCAGCATGCAGCAAAGAGCCTGATTAACCCTTCTCATGCTGGAAGTGGGTAACAATGTAAAACGCAAATATTGATATCAAGATCATTTGCAAACCTGAGCTGAAGGAGACTCATTATTCCCCATGTAAACAGAACCTCCGAATCCAATGTGGAGTAAAACTACACCAGGGATGTACTGCTGACATGACAGCCTTCCTGATTGTATTGTACGTGCCAAGCCACTCTCCTCTCTGGGGGTTTCAGTAATCTCATGTTAGTATTGCCCTGCCCATGTGTTCTAGAGTAAATTAACCATTGGTTCTCTTTCAATTCAAAGATGACCACCAAAACATTACATATGGGTAGTGTTCTGCGGTTTATTCTGAATTTTACTGAAAAATGACAGGATCTTTTTTTAACTGGACTCGTCGGTTTTTACTGATTTATACCCGATTTTTGTCTATTATTCAATATTTTCCTGGTACTATTTTCTAGGAAATACACAATATTTTGATTAAACTGTTGTTTTATTTTGACCCTGACATTGTAATAAGCAGCTCTACACTGTATCATAGGATACAGCAGACATTTAGACGTCAGAGGATCAAATAACGTTCAAACATGGTTCTGTGTCACTTCACAAACACATTATCACCTGATTATGTTGGCCAATCAAAGTCTGATTATTGTGGCAATTGCTGGGTGTAGTAACTACTAGCTTGATCAAAAACTAAATTGAAATACTTACACGAAAATATAATATTTTTAGTGGATGAGGAATGGGGAGAAAATGTAAATCTGTTTATGAATATTTAAAAGAAAACAAATGTTTCGAAGTATACAAAAAGCAAAAATAGCAGAAGTGGTTCAGATGAGGCAGTAGACGCATAGCGCTGCAAATACTGCTGCATTGAGGTACATGTTCACACTAACAATAAAAGAACATACAGAAAAATAAGTGACACATTAAACTAAAACAAGAAAGTGAACTGAGAGACAAACAATCCATTTATGCAGCTTTTACACACGCTTTAATAAAAAGAGAGCTTAGAATGACTGTGTTAATGAGTTTGTCAGAGCGCTGTGCTTTGCTGGACAGCCTCTGTTTATTGCAGACTGCAGAGAGGTATGTATTGGTGATTTGTGCGACGGTACTGTCCATCAGCTAAAGCACTGCCTAACACCGACAATCTTAATCGTAAATATCTGACAGAAAATGGTGATGATTTGGTAAACTTACATGGAACGCATTGATGGAAATGTCCAGTGTGATTTTTGACGCGTCTTCCGATGGCTTGCACCGCCCAGTTCTGTCAATTTTCCTTTTTTTTTAAGATTTCAAGGTGAATAAACTTGACTTGTTTTGTGCTGATGTCATGTTCATACCTTCTGTAGATACCATTTCCGTCAGCACAGCGATTGCCTAAACGTTCGCAAAGTACCAGCTAACATGGTAAAATATGGCTTTAACTTGCACAGATTCTGCTTCATCATACAGTACATGCCAGGGACATTATTAATCAGAAACCAGAACAGCTACTCATCATATTGCACATGTAAAGTGTGTATACTTTATATAGATTTTTCCCCTCGATTTTTACCGGTTTCAATTAAAAACTATCGATTACTGATTTTATCCCTATTTTAATATATGTAAGATAAAAAACGAAAATGCGGAACATTACTTATGGGATATGCCTTCCTATTGGTAGGTATTCACTGAGCTCTTTATATCAGAGCTGCCGATAGGCCCCTTCCTGGGGTGACGTCCTCGATCCGCCTACCAAGGGATTAAATAGTCAGCCTGGGAAGCCATGTTCTCTTTTGCTTCTCAAGACGGTAACGTACGACCTCTGTGTTAAAACTGAGCGTATTTCAAAAAGAGCTTTTTCTAATCAAATGCAGTTCCCTTGCATTCGTGCTAAAAGCTGGCTTGCCGCTTTCGTGGAATCAGCGGCTCTAAATCAAAGCCCAGCTCCCAGAGACGACGGCTCCCAAGTTGTGCCTTCTGTCTGGCATGCTGCTCCACATCTCTGGCCTTCAAGGGCAAGCCCTAGCTTATTGGTAGCTCGCAGACAGCTGTGGCCCAGGGTCCCAGACACAGATAAAGCAGCATTATTAGACACGTGGCTGTGCTATACCCTCCCTGTGCTCCGGGGCAGGTCAAACCGATTGCAATCTCCCCAGGCATGAACTATTACCAGGACAGTTCCGGTGCCCACGGCTCCACTGGGTGACCTGAGGTGACGCCTAAAGGCCACAGCGGCAGCGGGCAACCAGGCTCTTCCACAAAGTAAAGGAAACGCAGGACGTGGTGCGCCCACGCAACAGCGTTCTAGGAGGCAGTTCGAGGGCTGTCGCCCTAGGCAGCCGCCTCAGAGTACTCCGCCCCAACCACAGCAGCCCCAGCAGGGGCCCTGAAGACTTGCGGCCTCAGACCCATCCATTTTCCACACAGCAGCTGCAATACTGGCACACTTGCACATCAGACACCTGGGTATTCGCTACCGTGCACAACGGTTATGTGCTACAGTTCCGTTTGGAGCCTCCTCCCTTTCGAGGGGTCAAAAATACATCGATGACAGACCCTCTTCAGGTGTCAGTACTCCAGAAAGAAGTGGCTGCCTTGCTGTGCAAGCGAGCCATTTGTCTTGTGGACCCCGCCTACTATGGAGAGGGTTTCTACTTGAGATACTTTCTGGTACCCAAGAAGGACGGTGGCTTTCGCCCTATCCTAGACCTGAGACTCCTCAATGAGTTTTTGAAGGAGAGGAGGTTCGAAATTCTAACTCTACATCACATTCACCCCAGGAAGGTGCCTATCGGCAGCTCTGATATAAAGAGCTCAGTGAAAACCTACCAACAGGAAGGCATATCACATAAGAAATGTTTTGGTGGTCGTCTTCTCTTTCAGGGAACCAGGGTTACAGTAAGTAATGTTCTTACTGTTTCCTTGGTGTGTACTGTCTGAGCATTGCTTGTGTTCACTGCAATGTCTAAAACCCTCATTATCCTAATCTAGGATTATAGTCATCATTCTCTGGGATGGGGAAATGTGAAACAGATATAACGGGTAAAGCACTAGGGCCAGGAGGGTTGTTACCTCAAAGCTATAGGGTGTACTGTATTAAAATGGCCAGCTTTGCATCTAATTTCTTTAGGCTTTTTTGGTTTCTGGTTTTTGTTTATACTTTATCGATTTTAACTGCAAGTTTACCACTTAGTATGTTTTATTTAGTTTCCACAATATTTGTTTGTTAGTTGAAATGCTTTAATAATTTATTCCTTTGAATGTATTTTGTCTATTGGTTTTCTCGCACTAAATATATTTTATTAGTGGAACTTGCTTGTATAAAAGAAACTGTCTTGCTTGCTAATGCTAATTACTATCTAGATCCATGACTAATAGCAAACTACAAAACGTAAGTCTTTTGGAACTAAAGTTATTGTCGTGTGCTATATTTTAAGGTACAGCTGATAATTATATTCTGACTGTACTGTAAATATATCCTTAATTTGATTGAAATGCACTTGTAGTGGGGATAACACAAAGAAGAATGTGAAAGGAAATGAATTGATGGGCAAATGAATGACAGTGATCTCACACTATTAAAGGTTAAAAAGGGGCGTGGTTGTCTGGTAGATGATAACAGTCACCTGGGGTTACAGATATATTTGCAAATAAAAGTACTGCCTTTTTTGTCTAGATGGGGTTAGAATAACCAACATCCAGCTCCAATATAATGTTATAATATGTGTCCTTTATCACAATGTTTTCATTACATTACATCCATGTTCCAGGGTTTGTATTTCTAATTGTTATTTACTGTGCAGTTTCACTTCAGTGGCTCAAACACCCCTAAACACAGAGGAGATTGTGAGGAATGTTCAGATATTGAGGGCACTTATTGAGGATAGCCCACTAGGACGTGATATCTAATTTTGCTAGTACAGTACCTATTATTGCTGCGGACAATGCAATTACACTTTACATGTGCAATATGATGAGTAGCAGTTCTGGTTTCTGATTAATAATGTCCCTGGCATGTATGATGAAGCAGAATCTGTGCAAGTCGAAGCCACATTTTCCCTAGTTAGCTGGTACTTTGCGAACGTTTGTGCAATCGCTGTGCTGACGGAAATAGTGTCTACAGAAGGTATGAACATGACATCAGCACAAAACAAGCCAGGTTTATTCGCCTTGAAATCATAAAACAAAGAAAATTGACAACTAAAGCATCACCATTTTCTGTCAAATATTTACGATTAAGATTGTCGGCGTTAGGCAGTGTTTTCCTACAGACAGTACTGTCGCATGAAGTCACCAATACACACCTCTCTGCAATAAACGGTGGCTGTCCAGCAAGGCAGAGCGCTATGATAAACTCATTACCACAGTCATCTGTGCTTTCTATTTATCAAAGCACGTGTAAAAGCAGGATCAATGGATTGCTTGTCTCTCAGTTCACTTTCTTGTTTTAGTTTAATGTTCCGCTTATTTTTTCAGTATGTTTTATTGTCAGCGCGAACATGTACCTCAATGCAGCAGTATTTGCAGCGCTATGCATCCTCTTCCTCATCTGACCCACTTCTGCTATTTTTACTTGTTTCCATACTTCAAAACATTCGTTTTCTTTTGAATATTCATAAACTGATTTATGTTTTCTCTCTATTACTCATCCACTAAAAATATTATATTTTAGTGTAAGTATTTTAATTTAGTTTTTGATCAAGCTAGTAGTTACTACACCCAGCAATTGCCACAATAATCAGACTTTGATTGGCCAACAAATCAGGTGATAATGTGTTTGTGAAGTGACAGAGAACCACGTTTGAATGTTATTTGATTATCGGACGTCTAAACGTCTGCTGTATCCTAGGTTATAGTTGCTTATTACAATGTTGGAGTTCAAATAAAACAGCATTTTAATCAAAATATTGTGTATCTCCTAGAAAATAGTACCAGGAAAATATTGAATAATAGACAAAAATCAAGTATAAATCAGTAAAAACCGACGTCCAGGTAAAAACAAAAAAAAAAATGCTGTAATTTTTCGGTAAAATTTGGAATAAACCGGAAACGCAGAGCACGATGTAAAGGGTATGTGCATCATTTTTATTTTTTATTTCTTAAAATCACTCCGTTCTGACATTTTAAGCTGCTCAGGTCATATCCAATTTAATTTACAGTAATTCAGTGGGTAGGACGCTGCCAAACAGACTGCATACTCAAATGAATTGAGTGTTTACTGGAAGTCACGCGAAGGTTATTTTCCAGGTCGTAACAGTAACACCAATGTAAATGACTGAATGACGAAGCAGGTTTCGTCAAAATGTTCAGTTATTTATCAAATGCTGATTACCTTAAAATGATCTTTGTTAACACCGTAATTCTGTTTATTATTGGATATCAGAAATTATTATATTAATTAATTAATTAATTAATTAATTAATTAATTAATTAAT
Organism: Acipenser ruthenus; assembly: GCF_902713425.1. NCBI lineage: Eukaryota > Metazoa > Chordata > Actinopteri > Acipenseriformes > Acipenseridae > Acipenser > Acipenser ruthenus. Next base: position 42,350,964 of record NC_081199.1, on the reverse strand, counting down.
TAATTAATTAATTAGCAGACGCCCTTATCCAGGGCGACATACAATTGTTACAAGATATCACATTTTTCTTTAGTAAACATTGGCAACAAAGAAACGTGCTTCTTTACGATAAACACCCGGGTCCATGTTAAATTAACGCACGCTTCCCAAACAATGTATTTGGGGAGGAGGGCGAAGTTTGCCAGAGTGGCGAAATTCCCATTGACAGCTTCCACTCGCTGTTCACCTGACAATTCTCCTTTTTGTTGTTGACGTAGATACCAATTCGTTGCTAAGGGGCCTTGACTGCTGAGTTAGCAAATCACAGTTCTAGAATTTCAATGACGTTTATGTTACCTGCCCAGTTATTCTCAGGGTTCTAAAGATTGCATTTTCCCGCCAACCAAACTCGCGCCCTCCCTTAAAAAGCGTTATGCATCTCCATGGACACCAGAAAAACCGGAAAAGGGTGTCAGATACATTTAAAGGGACAGTACATGGGACATTTTTATTTTCAATGTCAGAGCCACCCAAAACGTTATTTTTCAACAAATTATCTCACTTTATTTTTAGTTAAGAATGTTGCACATATAACATGACTTTCGGTGGAGAGAAACTCATTGGATGACATAACCTCTCACTTGTCTATAGTAAATATATACAACGGTGGTACTTCAGTAATGTACAACTGTAAAAAAAGACGGTAAGAAAGTATTTTTTTATTTGTTTGGTTATTTGCTGGCTTGGCTTAATTCGTTTTAAAATAAACTGTAAACTGTATCAATATCGGTAAAAAAAAAAAATATATATATATATATATATATATATATATATATATATATATATATATATATATATATATATATTAGCTCAAAGAGCCAGCTGCCCAACGTTTCGATATGTTGTACATATAATATGTTTAACCCTAAGGTGCATTCCAGAATAGTGTACAAAGAGAAGGAGATGTGATCCCTTTTATTGGACAAACTAAACAATAATTAATCGCAAGCTTTCAACACCTCAAACATCTCTTCTTCCTGTGAAACTAGGAAAGAGAGATTCGTGTTTACATTCAAAGGTGGCATCAGAGCTTTAAGAAAAATAACCCATTACGAATCAATACAATTCTAATGCAAGGGGGAAAAAAAACTGTTGGAAAAAAAAAAGAATTATTGTTTAGTTAGTCCAATAAAAGGTATCACATTTCCTTCTCTTTGTCTATCATCTCTGGACTGATACGGCTACCGTTTGATCTGTCAGAGAATAGTGTATGAAAAAAAAGGGTGTCACACAATGTAATTAACATTAGCGATGAAATCATGTAGATTGCAATATGTATCGTGGTTTAATATTGCAACACATGTTTGAATACTAAAGAAATGCAGACATAGTGGTGGAAGCAACAGCACGGTGTCTTCAGCTACTGTGCAGTACATCCCGCATCAGATAATATTAAACAACGCCACTGTAATGCACGGGATGGTAATCAGCAGACACCGTTTACCTAAACATTGGAAAGAAAGAAAAAAAAAAAAGCATTTGAGATGAATGATATTGTATAGACTACAGCAATGCAATATGTAGGAACAGACATAGCAATATGCATTTTATTATTTTAAGTATATGAAATGTTTTGTTTTTTTGAATGTAAAAAAAGGTTTAAATGATTAGAAAATCGTTTATATCTGTACGTTTCTCACAAAAGCCCGTCTTCAGCTATGTACAGGAAAGTATATTTATTTGATCTGGTATATGAGAACCAAATCTTGAATAATACAGCAGTATAATCCACTTTCCAGTATTTATGTCATATACAATACCAAAGCTTTCTTGGAATTTGACCAAAAGAATGTGTTTGGAAAATACCAAAACTTTGGAAGCGATCGTTCCTCCGTCAGTCAGCCTTGGGGAATTCCTCATGAAAACTTTTTTCCAGTGATGTACATTTTTAGATTTTCAGTTTCAGTTTTGAGCACACGGTGGCAGCGTGTGAACACAGTTCAACCAGTGAAAGGGATTAAACACACGATCACACACACACGTCAGTCACCTCGTGGGCATCTTATTTTATTCCAAAACTTAGTATGATTCTATTCAGTCAGTACCACCTGGAGCACCCTCAGAAAACAAGATGTTTAACCAAGGATCTCTTACTGCGTGTGAGAATCTAAATTATCACAAAAATACATACCGGTATATTAACAATCACCCAAACTAGCCAGAATATATATATATATATATATATATATATATATATATATATATATATATATATATATATATATATATATTTTTTCATTTAAAGCGAGGAGACGAGGCACCTTCAATTGCCAGATCTTAAGCTGCCACAAATGTTAATTTGCATTAGTGGCTAATTCAGGTTTCATTGTACAGCTGGCAAGGCACCTGCCCCACACTACTTAATGGGAGTTGATGCTTATTTAATGCCCAATCATAATGCAACCTCATTAAGGATTTATTTATACAAGTGTGCCTTAATGTGAACAGTTGAAGGCTTGTGCTGTTAGTAAATACGTGTTTCAGAAACGAGACGAGCACCAGTCATCTGAAAGCATTCAGCCTCAGCGACCTCAGGGCATGGTCCGTCAATATCTGCCAGTTAAGGACTGACATGATCTGCTTCAGCTCATCTGCGGGGCTGGTATTCTGCATTTCAATGGGGTTTTTTTGTGTACTGTGCTTTTTGCAATCACTGGATTGTATTTAAATCAGTTACATCTGTATGCCTACTTGTCTCTCTGGCATGGGAATCACAGCAGACATCCTTGCTAAGTGAATTTTGGTTTAAAAAAATCAGTTTCACTTCAGATGTGCCTATCCGGTATTGTACAGCTTCCCAATTGCATCCCATGATCTGCTGAATACCGTAGGATCAGTGGCGACTGGTGGCCAAAAAAACCAGGGAGGCCCTTAAGACCCCAACAGCAGTAGAATCTTGTTATTGTATTCTGACTGACAACACTTTTCATATTATTATTATTATTATTATTTGGCAGACACCTGTATCCAAGGTGACTTACAGGTGTTACAGGGCAGCACTGTACAGAGTTACAATGCAAGATTAATATTTACATACAGTATAGTTACAGTAAGTGCCAATAATACTACTAAAATACAATATGAGCTAGGATGCAACAAGTTAGGATTACAACAAGCTCTATCTACAGTGACACATTAGCAGTGCAATAGTGAAAGGACAGTGCATCAGCTGAGGATCCAGCAACATGGTACTTAGGTCAGTTAAGTCCAGTGCATCGGGATAGATGAAGAGATCTACAAGTGCAGTCTAAACAGGTTTTACTCCAATTCAGCTGTTAAATGCATTTTCCAACAAAGAAAAGAAAACAGTTACACACGCCAACGTGTGTTTAAAAAGGCACTGTATACAGCATGAATATATAGATTTCAAGACCACGTCACTAACCTACTTTGCATACAATACTTTCTAAACAAAGTTGTTAAGGCATGAGAAAGACAGAAAAAAAATCAAGCACATCCTATCGACTTAATTTGCTAAACTTAAATAAATGACCAACAAAATAATTATATACCGTACACATGAAAAGAGAGTGAACAAATACTGCAGGGGAAGGGCTAAAATAATATAAATACGACTTCCAACAAACACTAACAGAGAAAAAAAACTAAATCAACAACTAGATGTGTTCCCAGAGGAAGGAAGTGGCATCATAATATGAAACTTAGAAAATAGAGGCTATCTCACTTCACTGAAGCTACCGTTGTCACAGTGCGACGAGCATACAGGCGCGCAGTGTCTTCTGGGAATAATAGTTTATCTGGCACACGCTAAAAGGTGTTTCCAATCAGCAGAAATGCAGAGGAAAACTACAAGCGTTAGCAATAATAAGTATGTCTGCGAGCGTACAGTACGTGAATTCTTTTTTAAATCCCACAATATTGCGATATGGAAATTATTATCCATATCGAACGATATCGATATCATATCAAAATATCGATATTGGTGCCCATCACTAACATACATTATATTATTTTCTTTTTTTTCACTGAAATTTGAGGAGGCTCTGCCACCATTGCCTATTACCCATTAGTCTTGAGTTTGTAACTGAAATGGAAAAAAAGGAATTTCACAACAACTGTATAGCCAACCTTAGTCCCTGTCTGAGTTAGCTGCTACCCTGTCAGCCAACACTACCAGTGTGTGTTTGCCCCCCAAGTATGGAGTTCTGTACCTGCTGCTATCTCTTTGATTTAGCTTTAGTACAGAGCTGCTACATGGAGGCAAAGGACACTTGAAACAAAAAAGACAAATGTAGGTAACTTCAGCCTTTATAAATATAGGAAATAGATGCAAGGCTTTGTTTAGTGTACCAATGTATTCTTCCGAATAGTTCTGGCAGGAAACAGCCTTCTCCTGTGAAATGTTTCAGGTGATTTCCACCTTCAGAGCTTGCTTCCTGTCTGAAGAAGTTTGCACAGCTTTGAGGCTCGCTTGGGCTTTCATATTTCTCTATCCTTTAATCCACAACAGGAAGTTTCAATCATTTCCAGACCGATTCTTCGATGCACAGCCCCTGATTTTATTACACTTGCGTGGGTGTTTGAAGCGTTCATTTATTTTTGAGGTTTTTTTCTACCAAAACTAATGGCCTCACATAAGTTGTGCTTTTGTAAAAAAAAAAAACGACTGAAACAGAAGATAAGGACTTTGAGGGTTTGGGCTGTCGCTTGTCTGCTACTATGTTTTGTAACATTTAAGATGTATTTTAGGAGGAACATTTTAAACAGATTCTTGTATCAAAACTAAAGACTTGTCACTGTACGTTAGGTCCCAATTTGACAGCTGATGTTCATACATACATATAGAATTAAAAGTTATGTTTGATAACGGTTATGTTTTTTTTTTTAGTTAAAGGAAATACAAAAGGTGAGGAACCATGGCACACGTGACATGTTGTGTGTTTTTGCTTAATACACACGTGTACAGTCTTGCGTCTCTGAAGCATGCAGAATCCCCTGAGACTTTTATAACATTTTCAATGTATTGATGAACATTGTTTTTGTTATTGTTATCCACGTAGTATATCATTAATTAACCAAAATCATTAATTACTAGGGGGTGTAACAATACACTAATCACAATGTGATATGTATCACAATATGGTTATGCAGGGTTTCACCATTTGGAGAGCTACAATGAGCTATGCTGTGTTTTTAGTCTTATATCATGATACAGACGATACATACCTCTATTACGATATGATATATCATGCAAAGAAAGTGTCACGGTTGATGGATACATGATGAATTGTTACACCCCTATTGATTACAGGGTCATTAATCAAGAATTTAGAAATACTAAAAAAAATCTTAAATTCAATGACAAACGTTTAGTTTCTTTTTCAATGCCTTGTTTTTCCTTCAGTGCAAAGTTTGCCCCACTTTCCAAAGAGTGTAATGATCATGCAGTTTGTTTTGGAGTGTATAGTCATGGATCAAGTAATTTGGTTGAAGGGCCATAGGGCCAGCTGCTATATTTATGACCCTTCACCTTGGGCATTTTAATACACATAAAGCCAATAAAGCCCTTTTTATAGTCCTATTGCTAGTTTGTTTGTCTGTTTGTTTGAACAGTAATTGTGCAGAATTCCATACTGTAGAAGTTGTGTTTGAACTGATTCAAATTCCTTTACAATATTAACATTTCTACTGAGATATTAAGATGTTGAAATAGTCCTGCTCTGATTCCTTTGTACATTTAGAAATACTAAAGCGATATTACATTTTAGCATGACTGTCTTACACTAGACACAGCTTCTGTGGTACCACAAGAACAAACATCATAGGCACTGCATGGAAAAACTTACTTTTCAACGTCTTAAAACAAATGTGAAGAAAACCAGTAAAACAGAAACAGGGCAGGCTGTTTTTATCTTATTTATTTTTAGTGAAACTCAGCTGAGGTGTGACCTTTTCAACCTTGCAGGGATTCGAATTGGAATTGGAAAAATGTAAATAAAAAAGTGTCTGTTGATAATGCAATGTTTTTTTTGTTTTTTTTTAAAGTAATTATTCTGTTCTTGACAGCTTTATATCGACGGCACATCGGTCCTGACCTTTAAAACACAAAAGGTTACAAACAGAGCAATGCATGTGCTACTTTCATGGAAAATGCTTCTTTTAGTAGCTGCAAGACGTCTGTAGCGTGCACGTTTCAGCAATTCTACTTTCCACTATCGGATAACAAGGTGGTTGTGTCCAACTAATAAGTGTGAAATTTAACAGTGGTTTAACAGTTTAATTAGGACATGTGATGTGGAAAGTGTGTTGAATTTGGTACTGTTTGCGATTACTATACCTTTGAATCAATGAGGATTTTTAAATCAAACCTTGAAGAAGCCTGGTAATTGATCAATAACATTTAGTGCAAAAGTTAAAATAAATATGGGGGTACAGTACACACTGCACACTAGTAATGTGATGTCTGTCCACCCCAGTGTCAATCAGGTTGAAAGTTCCTCACGAGAAGAAAAGCCTACCCTTTTGAGCACCTCTGCAGTATTTTTGCAGATGTGCAGAATTCAAATATTTTTTACTGAAGCCAAATGCAGTAAATGCACAAGCCCTCTGTCGATGTAAAGGAATGGTTACTGTACATGTCTCTGCATTACAAACGCCACATAACACATGCTGAGCTATTCTGCTTTACTGAAATTGTGGGACAGGGCAGTGACACAGAGTTAATTTTTTTTGTTTTTCAAAGGGACATTCTCTCCATCCCATAGAATTGGGGGACTCTATAACACTGCTGGTAGACAGGGGGGCTATTCCCAAGATTGAGATGGAATGACATACTGCTGCCCCTTACATGCCTGGTGGCACCAATCACTATGTAGTCACTAAGTAATTATAAAATAGTTACCATGTAGTTAGTAAGTAATTACTATATAAGATGTACTGATATTGATAAAACTGCAACTTTTACAAATAAGGGAAAATAAAAAATAACAAAAATATGTTTTTTTGTTTATCCATCAATTAACATATGTTGACCCAAGTGATTATATAATATTACAACTTGATCCAGAGCTACTGAACCAGATGCAGGGTGATTTCAACATCCATCATTTCCGTTTGCAAATCTGTTACATACGTTTCATACACATTACTAATGGAAAGCACATTTGCTATCAAAGGACCTCTCTGAGACGCAGGGTAGGGGAGAGGCAGGCTTGCATCACAAAGTTAGGTTAACATGGCCTCTGCCCAGGTGGCTGCCTTTGTGTACAGCTGTATGGAAAAACCCTAAACAAATGAAACCACAGACACACACACACACTCGCAGAGATGTGCTCCCTATAGAGTGGTGGTGGTGGGGAGGGGGCTTATAACGGTTTTCCTCCAACATCAAACCCTCCACACCATGCAACTAGCAGCAGAGAGTGGAAACTTCTCAGCTTAAGAGTAAACCTTCTGCAAACGACAAGTTACAACAAGAGTTGCTGTGCACATCCAGAAGAATAGGCTTGAGAAGTGCTGCACATCCCATTGTCCTTTCGTAAGTACAGTGTAGGGCCCTCAGTTCAATGCTCCTAGCACAGGAGCCAGAAGTTTCAATCCCTGGTCAGCCGGCTGACATGTTATCTCGAGCACAGGGACTGAATAATATATAGCCTATAAAACTTCTGTCAAAGAAGGTTCTTTTAATATGGCTACATCTGTCATAGTTTGTCATGCTTTTCTCCATACGGCAGGCACCCTTAATAAAAGTTTACCACAATCAATTTGCAATGCAATTTCGCAGTTTTCTCATGCTTTTATCATAGTTTACCATGGTTTGCCATGTTTAAATTTTTCACATGCTTTACCTTGCCTCTATGGGATTTAAATGCTAACCTATGTTTTAGCGTGGTTTATGCTTTTTACTATGGTGAACTTTTATAGGGTACTATAGAGTTAATAATATAGCATGTTGAAATAATGGGATTTAATAAGTGATTGTTAAAACCAAAGCAGGATGAACAACTCAGACGGTTAAATTATTTGTAGTTTAAGTTGACATCCTGTTTTTATTTACGTATGTCTCACTCAGTTTCATTTCTTGATCTGATGATGTGTACTATGCATATCAGGGTTATGGCTGGATGCACACACGAGCAAACAAACAAACCAACAAGTAAAGCTGTATTAATGTGCCTCAGTGTTAATATGTTGATCAGAAGTTATACCTGCCCCTGAGCTGTAATGTTTGTAAGAAATAGCTGATAAAAAAAGAAAAGAAAAGATTTTTAACTTTCATTGAGCAGGGTACCGTTTCCTAATAAAAGCAGTACTGAATTAATTCCAGTAAGGTGCAGCTGCTCCTGACCTTCACATGCTATTGTCACTTGTATTTGTTTGGTTTTCAATGATCACTTAAGGGTGTGCAGTAAAAAAAGTTTTAAAAAGAGTTAAAGTCTCTCCTATAATGACAATAAGGCACTAATGGGTTTGCCGCCTCAGAGCACATTATTATTATTATTATTTATTTCTTAGCAGACGCCCTTATCCAGGGCGACTTACAATTGTTACAAGATATCACATTATACATTATTCAGATATCACATTATTTTTACATACAATTACCCATTTATACAGTTGGGTTTTTACTGGAGCAATCTAGGTCCAGAGCCCTAACCACTACTCCACACTGCTGCCCATATAGTGTGCACATCCTCAGTCTTCGCTTTCTCAACTGATCTTAATCCAGTTCCTAAAATGAAAATGCAAAAAGGTTTCGTGGTTAACCCAAAAAAAGAAAAGTGGAAATGGGACTTCAATTCTGGGATTGTTAATAGCTAGGAACATTGCCAAACAGACCGAGAATAAAGGCCTTGTGGCTGATTGAACAAACATATTTGAGATCCTCATGTATGGTACAGTGTAGAACTGTGGACAGTGTGGAAATATCTGTCTTGTCAATACTGCAGTCGTACAGCCATAGTCGTCTCACAGACAGAAAGAGATTGCTTTTATACAGAGGTGTCCATGAGTGGCTAAATGTTGAAATGTTTTTTAAAGGGCATCAGGCTTTTTTTTTTACATTTTTTACTTGTTATTGTAAATCTGTTACAACAGTTTTTAAGATTTCCTTTGTGGTATCTGAAACATAACTCTGTATTTATCTCAGCACAACCACAATACTACTGCAGGTCATGTTATAGGCCAATATGTACTCCTGTTTTGGGAGGTTGTGATGCAATTTATAAAACACATGCAAACATTTCCAGTAGGAATCTAGTTTATATTGTATATTACTTTCCTGGGATATTATGTTGACTTCCCAGGGAGGTACGGGAGCACAAAAGATTTGATTCAAGCTAATTGCAGAATGCAACAGACATTAAAAAAATAATATAATGTAATATACATTTACAGTATAGTTAGTCATCTGTGATTTATTTATCACTTAAATAATCCAATGAACTCTGGAACCCTGGTAGTGAAGAATGTAGTTTTCATAATCTTATTTATATCACTTGAACCAAAATGTTTTATATTGCTGTTAAATCTGAACATATTTCTGAAAATATAGGGACATGCTGTACGATAATAACATATTTATATTTACAAAATAATGTTTTTTTTTTTTGTTTTTTTTTATCGTAAACTCAGAAGAAGCTTGAGTAACAGAATGTTGTTGCATTTTTTTCACCCAGAGAAAGCATTAACACAAAGGATTATTGTCAATAGTCAAATTATTAAATGAAACACCAGCTGTGTTTTGCACTGTGAGTAATTATGCTTCCTTTTCTCTAACACTTAATCAAATCAATTTACCATTACCTGCATGCTTTTCTTGCTAAGTTAGGGGAAACTCATTGTGTAGCATTTGGGTATAGTTATAAATTGGAATAGTAAGAAAGTAAGCAATTTTAGCTTACTCTGAAACCATACTTCCTTTGATGTGACAAATGATGTACCGTAATTCACACCAAACATGTATTTTAATGTAGTGGCTAACCAAAGACTTGTTAGTCATTTTCACACAACTGATTATATTGTCCCAGAACAATGAATAGTTTGAAGCGCAATTTACATTCACCCGTTTATCCTTCTTAAACAGGCCAGATTCTAAACTCCTTGCTCACTGTTCTGGTCGATACAGTGTGCTCACACCCTGAATGCAGTGCTCGGGTTACTGTGAGCATTAACTGCAGATTCTAAACTCCTTGCTCACTGTTCTGGTCGATACAGCGTGCTCACACCCTGAATGCAGTGCTCGGGTTACTGTGAGCATTAACTGCAGATTCTAAACTCCTTGCTCACTGTTCTGGTCGATACAGTGTGCTCACACCTTGAATGCAGTGCTTGGGTTACTGTGAGCATTAACTGCAGATTCTAAACTCCTTGCTCACTGTTCTGGTCGATACAGTGTGCTCACACCCTGAATGCAGTGCTCGGGTTACTGTGAGCATTAACTGCAGATTCTAAACTCCTTGCTCACTGTTCTGGTCGATACAGTGTGCTCACACCCTGAATGCAGTGCTCGGGTTACTGTGAGCATTAACTGCAGATTCTAAACTCCTTGCTCACTGTTCTGGTCGATACAGTGTGCTCACACCCTGAATGCAGTGCTCGGGTTACTGTGAGCATTAACTGCAGATTCTAAACTCCTTGCTCACTGTTCTGGTCGATACAGCGTGCTCACATCCTTTACTGTATGGGAAAATATGCACAATACATAAATATAATTATGTAAAAAAAAAGTATATATTTGTTGGTGTGTAAAAAATGAAATCTTGGCTAATACTAGGTAAGGATTGAGGCTAGGGCTGGGGTAATAGAAATGAAATCATGCAAACTGACTTGGTAATGCTGTGTCTTAATAAAATGGCTGGTAATGCTGGTAATGGTTTCCTGGGTAATGCTTTAGTGATACAAAGTTCACGTGCAGACACACACACATACACTGCAACAGCTCAATGCTTCACTAATCTGGAGCTTTGTTTATTTGAACTCTTTCAGATCTGAAACACTACCCTTGTGTCCCAGAGGTACAAGACAGCATTCTGCCAGCATGTCACCAAAATATGCACCTGCTCTGTAAAACAAACTGATCTACACTCTGAAATTGTACAACATTGCATTGTTCAGAACCACAAAAACAAAACTAAAACAAGCGCTGTCCCTTTTTATACAACCAGTTAAGTAAAAGTGGAAAAAAAAAAAATCATGTTTCATAAATATTATTTAATTTCTTTTCCATGTAAATGTTCTTTAAGAAAACCTGGTTGTTGTGCATGTGGTGTATTGTTCAGTACCCTGCATTTTGTAGTCTCCATTTGAATTTTAATGAAGAGGTGTAATGAACAATTCTTATTTTCTTATTTTTTTTTCTCTTCAGGGGTGGCCACAGTTGGCTCTTCCACTCCTAGTTTTTGTTCCAACCCTATTCTAAATTTTTTAATTAAACCATTTAAACCTCAACCCAGACCCTGAAGTACTAGTTATAATTGTATCTGTTAAACCTGGAGTGGAGTCATCCTCTAGGCCTGGGACTGGACACCTGTGCATCATTTATCATATACTTTGCTTGTTTTTTTTCTTTCTTTATTTTTGCATATCTCCTAAGTAGTTTTTTTCTTTCTATACATTCTTTGAAAAAAAAAATTGCGTAGTGAAAGAACATTTTCCATTATATTGCTAGAATATTTCCATTTACATATATATGAAAACCTTTGAATGAACTTTAATCTTGCTCGCTGCATGTGATAAACATGTTTATCTATGTGGGAGTGGTTTATTTTTGTTCCGTTCAGACAATATGAATAGGTTTCTTTATAACTTTCATATAATATTACCTAAACTATTCTTATTATATACAGCAGCAAATAATTAAAAAAAACAGCGGCTCAGAAAATTCCAAAAGTTATCGGAACTTTCAATATAAATAGTACTAAACTTGACATCAAGGTTTGATTGTGTAAAAAGCACATATCCCAGTAAAGAGAAGTACAGTACCAAACCTTTATTCCTACAGTTCTGCTTTTAACCTGGTGCCATGACCCCTCATCCATTTCTGATTTACTTGCAACTTCATGAGGTTTCCATGCAAGTTTTTTTTTTAGCTCAAGACATTTACACAAGTGTCTTGTGTAAAATGTTTTTTTGTGTTTCCATTCGCTCAGTTTATTTTACTCGAGTAAACAGGGCTTTTCACCCGACGTCATGCAAATGAATGGGAAAGGTGGAGGTTGATATGTAAATTAACTATGCGTAAAGTACTCTTGCTGTTTTTGAAGATTACTAGTGAAATTTTGTGAAAATGTGGTTTCCATGCGCAGACAACTGGTACACGAGTGAATCTAAGCTGCTGTAATAAAGCAAGTTAGTACTCGTTAGTAGTGAATACTGTTTCAACTAATTTATCTTATGAGTCATTAATTAAAAATGAACTCAGAGGTATAAAATGAAACTGACCAACAGGTTTTGCAGATCACATTTATTTATAACTGATTTTAACAAAAACATCCAGTCTTTTAATAGTTAATATCACTAGAAGCAGTCATTGACAGACTGGTAATGTCCTACTTGATATGTTAAACCCCCTGGTCTTGCCTCAAGAAATTTAACTGCACAAGGTGACATTACCAGCATAACTAAGTAAGATAGGAACAACTTTTAGGTCAGCATTGCTAGAGGGATTGGCCAAAGCTGAATACAGCATACAATATGTGGGTTGGCTTTATTTTGTCAACAAGAGATTGGAACATTTCTTTAATATCATGCTAAAATCTTACAAAGTTATTGTAAACACCATTTTAAAAGTAATGTGCAATCCAGGCCCGGTATTTTTTCCAACCTTTTTCTTTTGTAATTGTTTAATTTAAACTCTATCCCACTCCTAAAGCAGTTAATGATCTCATTGTCCCTGATAAACCAGGAGTAGAATGGCCACCCAGGGCTGTAGTTGTCTTACCCCTGGCCTATGAGGATTAGTACCTGGGTCTCTTGCTGTTTCACCTCCACCAGGAATATGTAATCACAGGACAATAGCACTGTCATGATAGGAATCCCATGCTCACACTTTAACTCATGAGTTATTTCACAATTCAAACAGATCTTCAAGGAACTGAGGTTTCTTTAGCAGTTTTGGAATGAGTTCCATGGATATTAAACTTTATTGTCAAAGTCGTGAATAGTGTCCTAGATTGCATTGGATTCTTTAAATGTATCTTTACAGGGCAAGACCAAAGTATGGTGGGTGGGGGATATATACAATTGATTGAAACAAACTACCATTGTTCCTATTGGTCTTAACAACATTGCCATTTTTTAAATAATTAGCCTACATTAAGAACCTTCCTGAGTTTTACACATTACAGACAGAGATGCACTACAGAGACTCAAATACCTGATTGTATTTACTGTGCATCGATCTCTGTTTAGATTCAATTCAACAGACTTCCATACTATGCTTGCGATAACTTATTTGCATGGTGTCAGGATTAAACTGTAGTAGGATTATCGTGTTTGTAAATTAAACATCTAAACTAATAACAATTATGTTTCCAAAGCATGATGATCACACATCATTTAGGTAGTGTGAACAGGGTCCAAGAACAGGCATGTCCTCAAATGACTACCATTTCCATGCTTAGGACAAGGGTCTAGCACCACAGGACTTTATGTGCTGTAGTGTCCTGTGTCCCCTTAAAAAAAAAGAAAGTCTGGGAATTGGCATCTGTGTCCGGGTAGGAGGAATCAACAAGCCTGGAGGCTCTAATGAAATGCATAAGAAACACCAGCTCCTTTAATATTTTCTTTGACATACATTAGTTTCTTAAAGGATTTCCACTATCTTATTAGAAATGTACTGCTTAATACATTCTACTTTGTCCCCAGCATTTGAATAATGGGGGTAACGAACATATCCTCATGATGTAAACAATCCAATACAGTACTGAGCTGATGTGGGATTCAGGACTCGCAGGATTTTAGGTCTGAGGATCCTTTACCCTGAACTTGAAAATCAAAGTGAATATGGTGGTATCATGTCACCTCCTTACCAAATTTCACCGCCGCTGTAGTATTAAACAAGTAATGTGACAATTAAGTTTTGCGATTAAGAGTCAACAGAGTAAAAACAAAAACATATTTTTGCATTTTTTATTGGTATTTAATCTTAATGTTTATACTTGTATTGCTTTTGTTATTTATAATCTCTGGATACTTTACATTACATTGATCTGTGTGTGATTAAATACACAACCTTTACAGTAAATACAAAAATACATAATTACGATATATAATGGTAATTAAAGCATATCTATGCTTGTGTGTATGTATAATATGCTTTACATATTTAGCCGTAGCCATTTGTAACAATTAAAAACCCAAACCAAATCTGAGTACATGTTGACTCATGTTGTCTCTTTTTACCGACACTGCCTATACTGCATGATTATTGATTTGCACTGAGATCTGGTGGTATTGTGTTAAACTGTATTACAGTATACTGCAGTTCAGAATGATTACTGATTTGCACTGAGATCTGGTGGTATTGTGTTAAACTGTATTACAGTATACTGCAGTTCTGAATGATTATTGATTTGCACTGAGATCTGGTGGTATTGTGTTAAACTGTATTACAGTATACTGCAGTTCAGAATGATTACTGATTTGCACTGAGATCTGGTGGTATTGTGTTAAACTGTATTACAGTATACTGCAGTTCAGAATGATTACTGATTTGCACTGAGATCTGGTGGTATTGTGTTAAACTGTATTACAGTATACTGCAGTTCTGAATGATTACTGATTTGCACTGAGATCTGGTGGTATTGTGTTAAACTGTATTACAGTATACTGCAGTTCTGAATGATTATTGATTTGCACTGAGATCTGGTGGTATTGTGTTAAACTGTATTACAGTATACTGCAGTTCTGAATGATTATTGATTTGCACTGAGATCTGGTGGTATTGTGTTAAAATGTATTACAGTATACTGCAGTTCAGAATGATTACTGATTTGCACTGAGATCTGGTGGTATTGTGTTAAACTGTATTACAGTATACTGCAGTTCAGAATGATTATTGATTTGCACTGAGATCTGGTGGTATTGTGTTAAACTGTATTACAGTATACTGCAGTTCTGAATGATTATTGATTTGCACTGAGATCTGGTGGTATTGTGTTAAACTGTATTACAGTATACTGCAGTTTTGAATGATTACTGATTTGCACTGAGATCTGGTGGTATTGTGTTAAACTGTATTACAGTATACTGCAGTTCTGAATGATTATTGATTTGCACTGAGATCTGGTGGTATTGTGTTAAACTGTATTACAGTATACTGCAGTTCAGAATGATTACTGATTTGCACTGAGATCTGGTGGTATTGTGTTAAAATGTATTACAGTATACTGTAGTTCTGATAGACCTAGGCTGACTGAGAAAAATGTCTGGGTTTGGTCTGTGGAAAAGGTGACAACCCTATTGGTGATAAATTGACCCACTGTTAGCATTATGAATATTGCGGAGAATACCACAGCAGGAGTAGATTTTGCATAACAAACATCTGGGAAAAGGTTAACCTGCTAGTAAGGTATTTTCTTGTAATAATAATAATAATAATAATAATAATAATAATAATAATAAAGCCTGGTTAACACCTGCACTAAATAGTACGCACATTCAAAGCATAGGGGGCGTGCTTTCCCACAAACCATCCCGAATTTAATGCAAGAATGAAACCTTTGTTTGTTTGTTTGTTTTTGTGCAAGCTATATAGTACCTACCTAGAAATGTCACTGTACTGTGGTGGTCACTAGTATAGTACAATGCTGTACACTGGCTCTGAAATACTGTAATCGATTACCGAGTGTTTGAAGGTTGCTCACTGTGGTGGTCGATCCGTTTCTCTGAGTTTGACCAAGTTCCCAGACTAACCCCACTGCTTGCCTGTCTGCCTGCTTTGACGTCGAAGATGGAGGAAGTAAGAGCAGGATTAACTAAAGCAACACAAATTACCTTAAGAGTCCTTGTGTATATAAAATAAACTACCTTGCCGCAATGCATAAATTCAAAGAAAAGGCGATTGGACTGTTGTATCTCCTGCCTTGCTAAGGTAAAAGGATGTTTTCTGTTTTAACAATACTCAAGTCTAACGACATTACATAATTATATTACATTATATAATTATTAGGATGCTATCAGTCTGCTTCCCCTAAACGCATCACAAAGGGAGACGCGTGTTAATAAATGAAAGGTAGCACCTGTACAATACCGTACCTTTTATTGCGTTGTACCTGCCCAGCAGTACAGTGTGATTTTTGACATTCTTATTAAAAACTATTACATGCAACGACGTATTAGTAACTAGTATCATTATCAAACGAAGCATTGCGCGTGACTGGTGATACTATAGTGATGAATGGCAAGCCACTGTATAAGTAATTGAATAATAAATCAGTACTTTTGTACTGTAAATATATACTTGCACAGATGAATCCCAGCTACATAGTAGCTACATAGTTGTGGAGAGGTATTCTGAATCTTTTTTTTTTTTTTTTTTTTTTTTTAATGTTTTGCTTCAGGCCAAAACAATCCAAAGACGCTGGCTTCAGTTTGAAATGTGGATTGATTCATTTTTTTGTTTTAAATGTATTTTATTTTTCTTGCTCAGATTCCATAGGAACTGGTGGAGCAAGTTTTTTTTTTTTTTTTAAATTTTTTTTAAAAAATGTATTCTTTTTAGTTAATCGTCTTGTTCCTATAGCTGCCACTGACCTTCCGCTTCCCTCTACGTGACATTCCTTATTAGAACTTTATCCTTGTTTTTTTAACTACTTGATCTCTCTCTCTCTCTCTCTCTCTCTCTCTCTCTCTCTCTCTCTCTCTCTCTCTCTACCTCTCTACTGCGGTGTACCATAAGGTGCAAAATCAAAAAGAAAAATTTCATGTAGGTATTCATTTTTATCAATTATTCAAATTTGTGTGTACCTACATTACCTTTTTCTTTTTTATATATCTCGGATAAAGGAGACGCGAAATTTGCAGGTGTGCGACTAGTCCTGTGTCTGGCAAGTTACTAAAGGGGTGGTTAAGCTGAATGGAAATGTTGACAACCTTTAATTTATCTGATCAGAGGAAGTAACCAATACTTTCTGGAGAGGTATTTTCTCTCCGCTGTTAACCATTTAGCTGGTTGAAGAGCGCGTTTGTTCCTGTTCCTTCTGACGCACGCTTTAGCAGTTATTTTAAGATACTTTTTTTTGTTTGTTTGACAAAGTTTTTGAGGAAACAGAAAATGAAGAACAGACCAACTTTTAGAAGATAGCTTATGACAGTCTGCGCGTGATAGCGATCTTTCAAATTCATGTTTTGGTATTGTTGAGGGGGCGTTCTGTCATCGTTACATTTGGTGACTGTTCTACTAAAAAGCGCTTTGCTTTGGAATCACTTCGGATCCTGAAACCTGTTCGTTTATAAAGCTGGAAGGGAACCCGACCCGACTACTTTAAATAAACACAAAACGGGACACGTACAGTAAGAGGAAAAACTGAGAGAAAACTGTCGCTTTAACCAGGGAAGTGTTATTTCTGAATTGAAGAACTGAAGCTGTCTTGTAAGTAAAACCGAAATCGCTTTCTAGCTATTGAGTCAGGTGCAACACATTGTCAAGCACAAGTCAAAGCTGAATTGAGTTTGCTCGCTATAACAAAACTAAAATGTGCACAGTATATGTATCAATTGATAGATTTATATAAGTATATTGCTGTCACCAACGGTGGTCTATATATTTTTTATTATCAATATTTACTGTTTTTACGATTTTATTTATTTATTTATGTATTTATTTATTTATACTTTTTTAAGTAAAATGCCATTGCCATACATATTGTATTATGTATTTAATGACATTGAATACATGTTACAATAGTTTTTTTATTTTTTTATTTTTGTCATTCAATTAGCAATGATGTATTTCAACTATAAACTTTAAAAATGCAAGAATGGAGATGGTGACAACTATTGAGTCTTAAGTATGTATTTATGGAATGTCATTTTGACTTGAATATTTACAGTGGAGAACAGTACAGTAGTGTATGATAGTAAACACCACAGTGTATACAAGTAAACAGTATGTTGTAATATTTACATAGGAACCCCCCCCCCAAGTTAACAAACCAGAATTTCTGTTTTTAAGCCAGCACATGTAGGCTAGTTATAACAGATATTGGTCTTTTGCAAGGGGAAAAAACAAACCATGGTTTACCATCGATTGAGTTGTCTTTGGCAATTAATACTAGTGCATACTGTACAGGTATTGTGTGTGTTTGTAAAAACTGATGCCTAGTGACAAGTATGGCAGTGGCAACACCTCAACAGCAGCCCCCAACTAAAGTTCTTGACTTCTCCAAACTCAGTTATCCTGAGTTTTATGGGAATCCCCTCGTTTTCTGACCCGTGCCTGTGGAGTTTAGGGAACCCCCATGAAATTATTTTTCTCATACAAAGAAATAGATGAGTTCAACAACTCATCTAGGTTCAACAATCCTGTGCTACTCTTAGAAAAATCAGTTCTCCACAAAGTTGTGCACTTTTAAGTCTGATTTTATGGATTAAATAAAGTTTTGCATGTGTCATGACATTTTTCTACACATTTGTAAAATACTTTTTTTTTTTTTTTTTTTTTTGGTAGTTTTGTGAGTAGGGGACATCTTTCGAACTGGGCCCATCGTCCAGATTTTATTTATGAAAAGTTGTGTTTGTAAATTAGAGAGAAATGAAAAATGATTGCAGATTAACAGTGTGAATGTTGTGAAGCTGTATTTAATTGACGACTGGGTAATGTAATATTCTCATTCGATTGCATGGACTTGTTTACCATTGATTCATGTAGGCCCTTCTGTGACTCCTTTTTTAAAAATTCTGTTTTAAAGCTGCTTTGAGTTCTAATCAGATTGGTTTCCAGTATTATTTTGTTGCTTTGGCTTGTGTTACTGTATCTGACATGCTGTAGCCTACACGTTGATGCAACCATATTACTGTAGATGTCATATTGCAGTTGTAATACATTGATTCCGTTTGTCTGTTTGTCATTTTGTCTGTAAAACTAACACATTTCCTGTGTGCTTACTAAAGTTATTGGTATGAGACATGCATATTTTTAGCCACAGTTAGAATGACCTCAGTTGAGATGGACATTTTATGAGTTTTACATTTTGCTTTTATTTATTTATTAGTCATACATGTTTATTCATACAGTGGGGCTTTTGATTTTCAGTGTTTTACCCCAACTTTTATACCTCCTTTAGGAATTCAATTGATACCTGTTAAGCCATTCGTGTCTCTCAATCACAACTGAGAAGCATGGTCATAGAAAAATTGATTTAATTCATGTTTTTTATTTTTTTATTTATTTATTTTTTTTGCTGTGAAACAACTCAGTGGGCTTTTAAATTAACCAAGCCTTATTTTTTTCATTTGCAAGCAGAACATATGAACGAGATATGTTAATAAGCGACTAATATTTATTAAAGCTATAATGAAACATAAAGTATTTGATGTCGGACACACTTTATTACAATCGCTATGCGTAACTGAATTTACATTCATAAAGATGAGACTCTTCTGCTTTGAAATCAAAAAGTAAGACTTAAGATTTAAAAGCCAATTTAGTTGTTTCACAGAAAAAAAAGTAAATTAAATCAATTTTACTATTACCACGCTTCTCAGTTGTGATTGAGAGACACAAATGGCTAATAGGTATCAATTGAATTTTTAAGGAGAGTAGAAAAGTCGGGGTAAAGCACAGAAACTCAGAAGCCCCACTTATATAGTACCTCTTTTATATGGCTGTGTTGCAACTGCAGCGATATCACTTATTAATAAATGAAATTAGATTTCACATTACTGAGTGTTGGAAGTTGCATTAGAAAAGTTCAGTTCAGTTCAAATTACTCTTGAATTTGTGGCTTCATGAACTTGTATAGACATCCATGTGTCATCACCAGAAAAGAAACAGGCCTTCATAACGTAATTGTGTCCTGATCGAAGCAGACGTTCGTTTTTCATTGTTCAGAATGTGGTGATTTTACATGACGGGGGGGAAAGGGGGGGGTTTGGGAAGGGGGAAATGGGGTTTCTGGGCCTGGTTTTAAAAGCTTAAACTGACTTTGGGTATCTTTTGCCAAAACAAAAAGTATTGTAAAAATCTGATGTTTTACTTAACATTGAAACAACACATACCAAAATGATCCTCACTGTGGCATAAACTAATTTAAATCAAAAATCCCATCCGTCCCGTTAACAGTTGGATATTGACAACCAACCATTCTAGCCAGTTTCTGAAGGCGTCAAAAACACATTACGGTGATTAAGGGGAGTATTTGTCTTGTCTTTTGAATTGTCTGACATCTAGTAGTCTAACTAATATAAACGTATTGAACGCACGTCAATAAATGAATGAATGAATGAATGAATTACATTTTGATGTTTGTACGTCATATTTTTTAATGAAAAAGTTTAATTTAATTTGAAAAACAGTGATGCTTTCAAAATCCTTCTTTTTTCCCCTCTGTGCCGTTTGCATCTTGTTTATGATCAATGCAGTGGGATTATAGGAGTGATAACCAGGAGATAAGCTTGTGAGAACTTTTTGTACACTGCAATCATAACAACCCCCGACAATGATTGCGTGCAGCAATTTGTCTTGCCCAAGTTAGACTGTTAGCAAGCAGTATCTACCAAAAGCTTTCTACAATTATATTGTGTTATTTTTTAAACTACAACTATTAGATGCTTTGTAGTTCAATTCCATTCACACTACTGTAGCTATATTGAAAGGTTGATGGTAAAAGTCACATCAAGGGTTACATCCTGATATACTTGCACCATGTGCCTTTTTAATCACCCTATGTATGTGTGTGTATATATATATATATATATATATATATATATATATATATATATATATATATATATATATATATATATATATATATATATATTTATATATATATATATATACACTGTATATATATATATATATATATATATATATATATATATATATATAAATATGTTAATGCTGTGACAAATATCCGACTATTTGAACGAATATTTTTTGACATGTATTCGGATACAAAAATCAGATCATATTCGCTAGAAATGACAAAAATACCTTGCACTTATTTACCACCTCACCAGAAGTTGTGCGACAGTTTCAAAAATGGCAAATAAAAGAGCTTAATATATATAAAACCAAAAAAACCAGGATTAACACAGCAGCTCGAGTCTCTCTTTAGAAGTTTTAGACAGTAAAAAGTAAATAAACCAGATTATGCATGCGCATGCATAGTGATCTCTATGGAAGAACATCAGTGTCAAACACACATTGTGCTTCTAGAGCGACTCAGAATCTCATGGGACAGTTAGCCAAATAGCAGTTCAAGTTAAACATTGTTTTGTTTATTACCAAAATAAATAGTACATAAACTTGACACCACATTTTATTTATAAAAAAAAAAAAAAATGAATTCCTTGCCATTGCAGTTTCTTCACAGTAAATAGTGGCCATATACTTGCCAACATTTGGAAACTGTTCAGCGGGATGCTCATCTTCAGGGGGTGAGGGGTGTCATGCGCATCATACATATGGGAGGAGTCATACGCATCATACATATGGGAGGAGTCATACGCATCATACATATGGGAGGAGTCATACGCATCATACATATGGGAGGAGTCATACGCATCATACATATGGGAGGAGTCATACGCAACAAACACTCACTATCATGTAATAGACGTATCCACCCAACTCAACACCACACGACCATCATGACAGTAAAAATAGACTTAATGAAGCGTTCTTACCTTTGTATAAGTAGGTGATCAACAGATGTGTCAGCTGCATGAAGAGCACAGCATGTGGTTTTCACCAACTCTACCTTGCAGAATAAATTCATTTTTTTCTATGGGTAAATATCGGGACTTTCTTATGCATCGGGACGCGGGGCATTTGCTAGGAAATCAGGACTGTCCTGACCATATAGGAACTGTTGGCATGTATGATGTACACGTTTTCATAAAGTAATAACATGAGGTTTACTCGTGCCTTTTTGGAGCTGAACAAGCAAACAAAACCTGAAATTATAGTTTAAACACTTCAACTAAAACAAACGTGGAAATGGCGTGGTAAAATGAAGGCCGGAAAAAAACTCACCATTTTGGTTCTCGTTTATTACATTCCACTAGGGGTGAGACGATTCATCGTGTATTGCTGCATCGCGATACTTTACAACACAATACACCTTTGTGTATCGCGATACAAGCATGAAATGAGTAGCTAATATGCCACATTTATTAAACTGTATATCATGAAAGAAACGGTCTTGGTTGTTTGAATGTAAACTTTTTTTGATCCTCGACATATCCCATTGTGCAATGAGCCGGCCAGACGCTTCCGCTATTGGCGAGTTCTTCATTTTAATTTAATTTAATTTAATTTAATTTAATTTAATTTAGGGTTACAATCGTTAATGAAAACTGATACGTTCAAAAAACATGAAATAAATGACTTAACAAGAATAAAAAGTTAAACAAAATTTTGAGAAACAAATGAAACTTAGATAAAAAAAAAATTCATAATAATAATAATAATAATAATAATAATAATAATAATTATAGGCCCAAATAACAAGAATGTTTTTTTCTGTATTCCATTGCTAGCAAGCAGGGAAAACTGACACTACTAAAGGCTTCAGAACAGGCAGCAGAAACGCTGCTTGGCCAACGGGAGTTGAGACAGCGACCATTCACACTACAGTAGTGTGAATGGAATTGAACTACAAAGCATCTAATAGTTATAGTTTAAAAAATAACACAATATAATTGTAGAAAGCTTTTGGTAGATACTGCTTGCTAACAGTCTAACTTGGGCAAGACAAATTGCTGCACGCAATCATCGTCGGGGGTTATGATTGCAGTGTACAGAAAGTTCTCACAAGCTTGTCTCCTGGTTATCACTCCTATAATCCCACTGCATTGATCATAAACAAGATGCAAACGGCACAGAGGGGAAAAAAGAAGGATTTTGAAAGCATCACTGTTTTTCAAATTAAATTAAACTTTTTCATTAAAAATATGACGTACAAACTTCAAAATGTAATTCATTCATTCATTCATTCATTCATTCATTTATTGACGTGCGTTCAATACGTTTATATTAGTTAGACTACTAGATGTCAGACAATTCAAAAGACAAGACAAATACTCCCCTTAATCACCGTAATGTGTTTTTGACGCCTTCAGAAACTGGCTAGAATGGTTGGTTGTCAATATCCAACTGTTAACGTGATTTAAATTAGTTTATGCCACAGTGAGGATCATTTTGGTATGTGTTGTTTCAATGTTAAGTAAAACATCAGATTTTTACAATACTTTTTGTTTTGGCAAAAGATACCCAAAGTCAGTTTAAGCTTTTAAAACCAGTGGGAGTGTAGAAGAGGCGGAGACAGCCAGTTGACCAAACATATCGAATTTTCACATTTCTTATGAGTTTTATTTGATATTTGCTTACCTTTCAGTGCGCCCTAATAATGTTTTTATTTGGTTGAATAATCCTTACTTTCTTTAAAGAAATGTGTTAATCCTGATGAAAATTACTTATTTAATACTAAGTTGATCATGAATTTGAATGTAATAATTACAGCACAATGTAGAATAGTATACAACATAAAATAATATACCCAACCTTAAATTCATAAATGTAAATACTTAGTAATAATAATAATAATAATAATAATAATAATAATAATAATAATAATAATAATAAAGAAAAGTCTTATAATAATCTATTGAGTTAAAGTTATGTATGATGCAAGCAAAAACACTGATGTACTTTTTAAAAATATTTTAATTGTTATTGATTAGACAGCACAACTTAATGCTGAAAAACTTTAATGTGTGCTTTAATAGTTATCAAACACATTGCTTGGTATTTTATTCCTTTCTCAAAATGTGGTAAGGAGATTTGGTAAATTAAGTTAAATCCGATATCCCAGGAACTCTAGCTGACATACTGCAGTATGAAATAGTTTCAAGTCCGTCAAGCAGAGATGAGTTTTTCATAAGTATCGTGATACGAATTGTATCATGGATTGTGTATCGTGATTCATATCGTATTGTGACCTTGGTGTATCGTCTCACCCCTACGTTCCGAATGACAGAAAGTCCCAACAAAAAATATATAATATATAAAATCTATATAAAAATCACTACTTAACATTTCCAGCAAGTTGGGCACTGTTTAAGCGAGGCATTTCAGAATGACGTGCTTGCCTTTTTTCTGTCCCATGAGATTATGACTCGCTGTAAAGCAGCACAACGCATTTTTGTCCCAGATGGCCTTCCATAGAGACCACTAAGCGTGCGCACGCATAGTCTGGTTTATTTACTTTTTGCTATCAAAAACTTTTAAATAGAGGCTCCAAGAGCTGCTGTGTTGATCCTGTGTTTTTTTTATATATTAATGTGACATATCACACAGAGCTCTTTTTCATTTGCCATTTTTTTAAACTGTAGCGCAAATTCTGGTGAGACGGTAAGTTAAGTTCGATTTTTGTAACTCCAAAAACCAAATTAACATAATTAAGAAAAAAAAAAAAAAAAATACATGTGTTATTGGGACCAGGCGGTGTTCCATTTAACTTACTTATAGACTGGATAATCAGAAGTGAACTGTAATCGAAATGGAATCCTGCTTCCTACTCACCAAGTGAGGTGGCCAGGCGTGAAGTAAATATTGTTTTGTCTTCCGGTTTGGAAGTTGACGCACTAACGGAATATAAGCTTAACCTGTCTCTGACTTTAGGTGGAAACTGCCCACTAAACCTAGCAACTTGTGGAAAGAATGGTTTCTTTACCACTCAAAGCAGTGTTTTCGGAGCCTTTCGTTTGTGCAATATTTGTTTGTCTGTTGACATGCTTTTTCTTGCAGTGACACCATTTACTGTATGTTACTCAAAGGAAGCCTTGGAAATATATCATTTGTGCTGATATCATACTTTTGCTTCTTTCTGCAGTCTTTACACTTGCTGTAACCCTTATCCGGTCCACACTGTGTTAAATACAGCTGTATATGAAATGAAAGTATTTATATTTTAAAGAACATACATGGAGTCAGCCCCCTTGCAATTTCAACATTCACCAGCCATATCACACCTCACAACAAAATTCATTTTTTTAAAACTGGGATTGCCAACAAAAGCAGTGAGCCAGCAAGCAGACCCAACAATAAAGCTAAAACTAGATATACCAGTTTGAAACAGGGGTACTTGTTGTACGAATCTTATGTGCATTTTAACCCTTTATAAATATATGTATTTTAGACATCTTACAGTGTTTACAAGGAGCTGCTTTAGCTCAAACCGTACATTCCTTGATGAAAAATCTAGCGACTGCTGATAAGGAGCTAGGATTGTGAGCACCACATTTACCAGTTTCCCAGCTGCTGTATTTAACATCAGGACACGTTTATAGCAATTAGATACATATAGAAGTGTATACTGTACAGCTATCACTTGACATAAGCATTTTTCAATAGGGGGACATATATTTTTTTTTTAGTTTTTTTCTTGAACCAGCATAACTAGATCTTCAACAGCTATTACTCAACTTGCATGACCAGCTGATAACCAGACAACTACCAGATAAATCATGGCTGGAATTTCCAACAGCTTGGATATGTATGAGAAAAAGATAAACAAATTTCACCAGGTCACTGCATAAAAACACACATCAACTAGAGTGTCTTGGCAAATCTATGGATGTCAGGAATGCCAATAATAATAGTAAGGAAATGTATTAAAACAAACACTGGTTAATGATTGATTTTTGTAGCTGAGCAGATGCGAAAAGATGAAACCAAACTGTATTGCCTTTACAGTCTAATAGTGGTGATTGTTCTCTGCCCTCTGAGATGTATCAAGTTATGGATTATGTGAAATCTACTGTTGTAATCTCCAAAACTGCAAAAAAGACTTATTAACTGCCATTATCATTGGCTATGGATTTTTTTTGTTTTATCTGGCTTTTGCTACAGTGTATGTTTATCGTTATAAAGTGGCCACGCCCCGAGTACATGTAAAACTCATCTTGCATAACACCCTGTACTGTTCTGGTTCATAGAACGGGTCATTTGCAGACACAAAAGTCTAATACTACTTTTTTCCCCCCATTTTGCAGCCAATTAACAGTTCATTATGGCTTGTTAACATTGTGGGACACAGATTTTAAGCAGAACATGCTGTAAATAATTTAAAGTGTTTTTTAAGCATTGGGTCACAGGTGTGAAATGCAAAGTGTTCAAAGGTTTGCACTAGTTTTGTTATTTAAGCCACCTTGGAAACTGAGGATTTTAATACAAACCTGATTGAATTGATTAATCAATTGAAATTGGCAGCATGAGCTCACCAGAAATATGCCAGAATTCTGCTCTTTATATCTTTCTAAAGGAACCTATGAAATGTCATGCTCGAACATGTCTTCTTTCAGTCATTTATAGGGAATACGTTTGCTGCCAAGTGAGTTGTCTGACAGTAAGTGACAGGTTTGGATAGCAGTGACATCTCAGGTACAGTCTTACTGTCCCCTACTAGTACAGTAAGTGCTTTAATACTTCAACAACATGGCAAAGTTGTTAGTACAGACATCTTTTTTGCCTGCAGCCAACCTCCTTGAATTTGTATTCCATCGTGTATCAAGTAAAGAGTAAAGTGGAGTTATGTCAGTATTTTTCTGGGAAATGTACTTGGAAAGTAACTGTTGAATAAGGTGTTGGTTGGAATCAGAAGGCGCCACCATCTAAAGCAATGTGCAGCAAACACCACTTGAATTAGGTTAATATTACACGATTTGGCAATAACTGTACCAGCATTGCGTACAGGGTTCTATTGTGGTGAACTCTGTCGTCAGCAGCCTTTCACAGTGCCAGAAAAAAAGAAAAATAGCGTGCACATCTCGTTTGTGACGTGATTTGGGTGTTATGCATTTGTAGATGACGGTTATTTCTGAAATCATGAAAAGGTGAGAAGGACTGTGAGATTCTACTTGTGAGGGAGATGGTTGTCCTTGCAGGAAAACAGGATTTGGAAACCTAATGCAACTCCGTGAGGCAGTGGGTTCCATGTTTTTGATACTTCTCCTAAAGCAAAACAACATCAATACACTGCAGCAAGCTGCACAAGCACAGGCACATGTTTACAAGCATGGATTACATCAGCATGCAATTCTTTAACAATATTGGGAATAGATGTTGTTGAAATGCTTTGTAACTGTTCGGATCCCGTTTATGGAAATGGGCTGTAGTTTTTAAAGCATGTATGTCTTAAGGTGCTGTCTGAGATGCTCTCATGGCGCACTGGTTGGGAGACTCTTTCCTAGAGTTACTGTACAGTATGTCATTGGGGTACCATTATTAATACCAGTGTACATCCCTAATAAAACCATAGCAGAACTACTAACAAAGACCTCATCACCACTCAAATCAGCACAACTTTAGAATAGCAAGAAATGAAAAAAAAGAATTTACTAATCAGGTGTTTCGCTTTGATTTTTACAGCCCTGCCCCCTGACTATGGAAACAGAGGCTACAGATGGCTATCTTGCTAGTAAGTTTTAATTTTAAGAATGTATTACAGTAAAACCTTCTTACAAGCCAGTCAACCTTTTTCATTTTTTACTTAGTGAGATATGTATCGTGAAAAAGTTTAGCAACCAAATGTCCAATACCTTTGACTACCAGTTAATTCAGGTTGATCTGCATTATTATTATTATTATTATTATTATTATTATTATTATTATCATCTGTAGTAGTATTAGTCGTTTCTTATACAGTAGTTTCTCCTCACTTTTTTCCCCCCCAACACATTACTAAAAGCGCACCTCATTTTAAAACAGCATTGTTTCAGTATAAAGCACAGTTGCTCACTTGTTAAGGCAACTGAGCTGGTAAAACAGTATCTGTGATTATGATTTAGAAAGTAAATATGTCACGAGGTTCAGCATATCATTTTAGAGTTGGAAGGGCAAAACTCACATTAAATTTGTGATTGGATTTCAAATTGAGAGAATAAAAATATGCCAGTATTATACTTTTAATCTTATAATTCAGATTGTATGCAAGTAATTCTTAATTCTGATTAACAAATATATATATATATATATATATATATATATATATATATATTTTTTTTTTTTTTTGATAGACATGTAAAACCATTACTCTATATTAATGAAAAGTAGTGCGCCAAGTGCCAAATAATATTCAGATATTTTTCATTTCCTGTGTGCACTGTATAGTTTTACTTCATAGCAGGGCATAACACCTCTTTTTGGTACACATCTATTTTTTTGATGTTCAGAATAAGATGTTTTTCAGAGTGGGTGTCAGATAACTCCAGTCTTAAAAAAATGTATATAAAATATTTTTAAAAAGTACATTATTAGAGGTTTGGTGCTATTTATTTAAAATAGATTGTTAGTGTACCTAAACCTCACATATCATGGTAAGCACCATCTTAGTATTTAGCTGTCATTAGCTTGCATGGACTGAAACCTAATTTTCTGGTTTCTGTCCTACATAATCCACTATACACTGACTTGTCTTTGTGGGTTGTCAGCAAGTCTGCAGTTCGGAGCACAAACAGACTAAGAAAACTTTGTCTTCAATTACTCTTGCAAATTATACTATATTTCACAGATTATTACCTAAGTGTTCTTATGTCTGTTCTCAACATATACATACACAGTGCATGGTGACTATTGATGAATCCCAGTTTAATATGTTTCAGTCAGTAAGGTCTGCGCCTTGCTTGCCATTGCTGTTTATCTTTGCTAAGGTATAAACAAAACTTGTTTAATCAGATAATGAATGGCCCTTGGCCTTGATGCATAAAACAACAAATAAATAAATTCATGTGAGGCTTTCCAATTTGGTATTTTAAACATCTATAATGCTTTTTTATCGGAGCAGCGGTTGGAAGGGAAATTGACCAGTAACACAGCAAGGTTGTTAAGCGCAGGTGGCTTTCACAATGAGAAGCCGTGGGTGCTGCCCCCCGGCAGGGCTGACTCAGCCTGGTCAAGGGTGAGTGATTAAGGAAGGACAGGCGCTGAGTGGAGGGGAATCCTCGTGGCAAGGAAATAACCCCTGGAGAGAAGCCAGGCATAAATGACCAGCTGCTTGAACCCACTGAATCAAGGGATGTACTGTATCAGGGAGAGAATAAGACTCTGTTTTATAGTGGTTTTAGCCATTACAGGTTTTACTATGAGCTTGATTAGCCACATCATATAGGTAACAAGCTTGAGTGTGTCATTAAACTCATAGTAAAACTAGGAATGGTTCAAGCTGCTTTGCAATGGGAGCTGCCATGTTGCTGTTAAAGTGTATTAACACAATCGTGCATACAACATATTGTTAGAATAGACTAGCTTTTGCCTGCAGCCAAACCACCATGTTCTAAATAGGGTTGGGCCAGGCCAGTACTGTATTTGGGTGGGACATCACCAAGGAACACCTTTGTGTTGGTTGGTTGTCTTTGGTAGGAAGCTCATTTGTTTACTCTTCTGGGCCAGAATGTGCTGAATGCTCCGGCATGAGGCATTAAACCAGCCTTCTATTGATTGAGGTTGTGAAGGATCCCATTGCAGTGATGCAGTGATGAAGACCCTGGTTGTCAAAGGCCAAGTCTGAATATACAGTGCCTTGAATAAGTATTCACCCCCTTGGACTTTTCCACATTTTGTAGTGTTACAACCTGGAATTAAAATGGATTTAATTAGGATTTTTTGTCACTGATCTACACAAAATAGTCCAGAATGTCGAAGTGGGGAAAAAAATCTATATATTTTTCAAAATTATTTACAAATAAAAAACTGAAGTGTGTTGATTGCATAAGTATTCACCCCCTTTGCTGTGACACCCCTAAATAAGCTCTGGTGCAACCAATTGCCTTCAGAAGTCACATAATTAGTTGAATGGAGTCCACCTGTGTGCAATTAAAGTGTCACATGATCTCAGATTAAATACACCTGTTTCTGGAAGGCCCCAGAGTTTGTTAGAGAGCATATCTAAACAAACAGCATCATGAAGACCAAGGAGCTATCAAAACAAGTCCAGGATAAAGTTCTGGAGAAGTACCAATCAGGGTTGGGTTATAAAAAAATATCCCAAACTTTGAACATGCCCCAGAGCACCGTTAAATCCATTATTAAAAAATTGAAAGAATATGACACAACCGTGACTGCCTAGAGAAGGCCGTCCACCAAAACTCAGTGACCAGGTAAGGAGGGCATTAGTCAGAGAAGCAACCAATAGGCCAGTGGTAACTCTGAAGGAGCTGGAGAGATCCACAGCTGAGATGGGATAAATCGTCCATGGGACAACTATAACCCGGACTCTCCACAAAGCTGGGCTTTATGGAAGATGGCGAGAAGAAAGCCATTGCTTGAAAAAAACCCATATCAAATCCCATTTGGATTTTGCCAAAAGGCATGTGGGAGACACAGCAAACATGTGGAAAAAGGTTCTCTGGTCTTTTGAGACCAAAATTGAACTTTTTGGCCTTAGCGTAAAACGCTAAGTGTGGCGCAAAGCCAACACTGCTCATCACCCTGAGAACACCATCCCCACGGTGAAGCATGGTGGTGGCAGCATCATGTTATGGGGATGCTTTTCATCGGCAAGGACTGGGAAACTGGTCAGGATTGAGGGCAAGTTGGATGGAGCCAAATACAGGGAAATTCTAGAGGAAAACCTGTTTCAGTCTGCAAGAGACCTGGGACTAGGGCGGAGGTTCACCTTCCAGCAGGACAATGACCCCTTTTGTGGCAACAGACGTGCTGCAGTGGCCAAAATCATAGAAGTCAACATTGGACAGACACGTCGGCTGAAGCAAGGTGCTGGGAGTTACGTGGGCCTACTCACTATTAAAGCCATTCTGTATTTTTGTACTTTATAGTTTCACTCATCTAAAAGTGAATTGAACTGGGTCCTGAGTACAGTAAGGCAGCAGAAAGTGTTCTTTTTTTATACATGAAGAGCTACATTTTTGTAAGATGAGATAAAGCCACTCTCTTATAAAGCCTCTGTTATCTAATTTGGCTCCAGTGAGATTTCCTAGTGATACCATAAGACTGGTACGGTACCAGGTGCAGAACGCTGCCTCCTGAATCCACACTGACGTTCTGTTAATGCCAGCAGAGGCAGCACCAGAGCACTGATATGTAGCTGCTGCAAAAACAGTGGTGTTAGTGTTGTAAGAAAAGGAGGAAATATTGAGCCATGTCTAATCCTTGATTACGTTGATACTGCAACACAGTCCACAGAAAACATACAATCGTGTTGCTTTCTATATCTCCGTTTGCTGGTGCTGCTGTGGAGAATAAGAGCAGATTTGAAGGACGCCACATGTTAAGGTGGTGTAGTTCACTGGTGCAGTTCTGTGTTTGTACGGTCTCCATTTGATCATTTCCCTTACTGAAAATTAGAATGTGTTTTTCTCGCTGAGGTATTCCAGTTTCTAATTGTACAATGCATGAAGTAAATAACAGGCCGCATGACGTTACCATCCAAACCATAAAATAGGCATCCCCGCATTGGCCTGTGCTGAGAGCCGTTCAGTAACATCAGGGAAAGAGCCACTTGGCATGACTCAAGCTCAGAGGTTCTGAATCATGGTTTTCATATCACTAATTATGTCCTTTACAAACCCACCTCTCCGACATCTCGAGTTCACAGTTAAAACTCAGAGTTTTACACTCACTGTTAAACAGAGTGGGGCGAATCTTTACTTTTTTTTTTAAGAAGTCAAACTCACAGACAGTAATTCATTTGTTCTGTATTCAGAATTCTGAAATCTGTGCCGAAAACAGCCATAGGGGAGATTACACGGATTACACAGAAAACGTGTCAGTGGCACGGCACATGCACTGTACATGCACATACATACAGTACATTCTACAGCAACAATACAATGACTACAATTTTGCCAGATAAGACATTATCATCATTTCCAATGCTACATATTTTCAGCATTTGTCTGTCAATAAAACTATTTTACCCTTAAGATGAATTACATATTTTAAACACTGCATGAATCTCTGATCGGATACCCTGTATTTAGTGCATTTAAAAAGGTGACAAACCCCAATACGGATTTTTTTAACCAGCATATGTCCTGTTGCTCACATTAGATTTGACTCAAACAATCCTAAAGTTATGTACCTCATATATCTAATGTAAACCATCAGTACAGCACCTACCTGTCAGGCTGAATTACTTGCAAGTACAGTCAGTGTCTTAGATGGTAGGAACAGAACTTAAGTTTCTTGTGTCAAGGTGTAAAACTGGACCATATGAATAAAGTAACTAATGATTTTCAAAACATTTTCGGGTTTATAGCTTTTCAAGTACTGCACTAGTGACTTCAATTAATATTTTGATTGGTGTTCAAATGGTTTATACTATGGTACAGTGCTTGAGTGTGTATGTGTGCTTGTGTTTCTTCTTTCAACAACTACTACATGTTTTAATAATATGATAAAGTGTTTTTTTAGGCCCGTCTTTCACAACCCAGCACATTTCTCTTTTCTTTGTGCTTCACCACAAGGGGAATTTGTTTTTGGGGAATAATTAACACATATTTTAACGAGGATGTAAGATGCAAATGTGTTGGTTGTAGCTGAACAGATAAACTGTGGTGCCGGAAGTTGAAAAAAAAAAAAAAAAAAAAACAAACAAACAGAAAAAGCACATTTGCTATTGATGATGGGTTGAAACTTGAGCACACTCGTACGTGTTGTTTGTGTGGTTGTCTCTTATTGTACGAGCCAACTTGTGAAGTAAAAAAAAGTCTTTAAGAATATCAAGTCAAATTAGTACTCTTGATAAAGATCTCTGTACATATGTGATCCAGCTGATTGGCTGTCTGATTGCGTTTATGGATTAGGGAGTGGTTAACATGTAGCAAACAGAAAGTACTGATTAGAGGAGAAACCTCAAAATGGGGCGAGGTAACCAGTGGAGTACCACAGGGATCAGTATTGGGTCCTCTGCTCTTCCTAATGACTTAGATTCTGGTATAGTAAGCAAACTTGTTAAATTTGCAGACAACACAAAAATAGGAGGAGTGGCAAACACCATTGTAGCAGCAAAGGTCATTCAAAATTATCTAGACAGCATTCAGAACTGGACAGACACATGGCAAATGACATTTAATATAGAAAAGTGTAAGGTACTGCACACAGGCAATAAAAATTTCCATTATAAATACCATGTGGAAGATACTTAAATTGAAGAAGGGATCTATGAAAATGTTGGCTCAGAAATGTCTTCATCTAGACAATCTGGAGAAGCTATAAAAAAGGCCAACAAAATGCTTAGATATATAGTGAAAAGTGTTGAATTTAAATCAAGGAAAATAATGTTAAAACTTCACAATGCATTAGTAAGATCTCATCTAGAATGTTGTGTTCAGTTCTGGTCACCTTGTTACAAAAAGGATATCACTGCTCTAGAAAGAGTGCAAAGAAGAGCAACCAGAATTGTTCCTGGTTTAAAAGGCATGTCATATGCAGACAGGCTCAAAGAATTGAATCTATTCAGTCTTGAACAAAGAAGACTACGCTGCGATCTGATTCAAGCATTCAAAATCCTAAAGTATTGACAATGTCGACCCAGGGGACTTTTTCGACCTGAAAAAAGAAACAAGGCCCAGGGGTCACAAATGGAGATTATATAAAGGGGCATTCAGAACAGAAAATAGGAGGCACTTTTTTACACAGATAATTGTCTGGAACCAACTTTTTTACACAGATAAGAGTCTGGAACCAACTCCCCAGTAATGTTGTTAAAGCTGACACCCTTGGATCCTTCAAGAAGCTGCTTGATGGGATTCTGGGATCAATAAGCTACTAACAACCAACCGAGCAAGATGGGCCGAATGGCCTCTCTCGTTTGTAACCTTTCTTATGTTCTTATAAATGTGTTTATTGGCTGATGGTCTGGTTCTGTGCACCTGAAGGCAAGCCGTATACATTGTAACAGGGTGACATCCAGGAGAATGAAAGACTGCTGCCTCCCTTTGAAACAGGAGTCTGCAGTATGTCAGTTTTCTGGGATACAGCTGCTTGAAGCAGGAATTATACAGGATTTATCAAGTTAGCACAGGCAGGGAGGTTCTGTTATTTGTTTTGTCCACGGCTGTCAATTTTTGCCATGGCGATGAAACCGACTGCACTTATATCTGTCAGGGTCTTCCCCAAGGCTTGAAAGCCACAATTCATAGTAACATGTCCCCTAAGGCAACATACCAAGATCCAACAATATCCACTCCATGATATACTGAGCAGTCTGGAGATTTCCAATGCTACAGCAACCCCAGGAAAGCCTGCATTTATTTCAACAATCATACACAAGTGTTCCCCAAAATCTTGCTTTGAACAATCAAGTTTTATTTACAGAGTTTGACACAATGGGGCTTGTAGGGTGCTCACTGCACAGAAGGCAAAGGCTGAAATCATTGTGCACTCAGCGATAACCCTGCTTAGCATTTTCACCATAGCCTGCATTAGAATTGTAGAGGCTGTGCAGGTCAGGACAACACAGAATCAACCCATGAGCCTGCACGGTTTTACCAGCATACCAGTAATAGTAGTATCTGTAGTAGTATATGTTTTTAATGGAATTGATATCCAAAACTATGGGATTTCCCAGTCATACCTGCTATATTTTTTATGGCAATTTATGGATTACGTCTTGTAATGTCAACCCCAGTGAGGATTAATCTGCAGTCTTATCAATGTGACTGGTCTGGTAATTTGATAAGAGCTCTGGGAATGTAGAAGCCTCTTGTCATGTTCCCAGTGGAAATAGGACACCAGGGATCTAATTCTGTGCTGTGATTTATACACCCTTAATTTCAGGAAAACCTTCAGAGTGTTTATTTACTTTTATAGGAATCATTTTGCTCACAGGGATAATGCTGTACTCTGTTAAAGTCACAGCCATTCTCCTTTACAGGTGTGTTCCATAGGACACTCAGGCTTACTACATCATCCAGGATTTTATATTAAACTTTTTTTTTTTACTCAAGTGTGCAATTTAGACACTGGTACCGTGCGTCCACCTCGGTTGTTTGTTTTTTGTTTTAAAGCAAAATAACGTGTCATGTTTATTTTCCTTTCACAACAATTTATACAGATTGCATACTGAAATAAAAAGCTTTGACAATATGATTTATGTAATCCGGGTTGTTTATAAAGTTAGAGCCCATTGCATCAGGCCTATTGAATGTGACACATTTATTAGGGTGGCAAGGTTTCTTATAAAGTGTCCGCAATGGCCAGCACCTCGCATGCTGCTCTGAGTTTGGATAATAGAGTGTGCTCACGACCTGCATCCAGTGTCTATCTTACTGTGTTTATTGATTATTCCATAGCTAGAAAAACACCCAGTGCTGGCACTTTTATACAGAGATAGTAAAATAAACTTCATAATTTATCTAATAAATTGTAGGTTGAAGTCACAGTGCTTTGCAGCCATCTTCCTGTATCAGTCACTAGTTGTTTCAAGTGACATCTATCTGTCATATATATGTTTGCGTGTGTGACCAATTAAGTATCTTGTAACTACAACAATTATTGATATAGGCTTTTTCCACACACTGCAAAAGTCCCCTTTGTTGGAATTCATCCTGGGACTTTTGCTGGGGAATGTGTGTTTTTCTTGGGAATTTTTTTCCCTCTCCAATTAACTGCACACACAGACACACACAATCTGGTTTGTATATGCAAATGATGCACAATAATAGCAGCTGCTATGGCTAGCCCATGACACACAGCTCCAGTATTGTTGGTAGATTAACTGTGACTCTCGTCTGACTCCAGGTAACGGTGACCACTCTCCCAGAAGAGAACACTCCAGCATGGTGGTGGACCTGTCCTCAAACACTCCCAATGGGCAGCACTTCCCAAGCAGTACGTTCCTTTTCACTTCTTAAATTTCCTTGTCCAGGCTGTTTTGTACTAGGGACTGTTATGCTTGGTTTGACATGTTGTTTTTACTCCTGTACAGTACAGGGGATGGGAATAAGACTCCTATTGCATAGCAGTTACACCCATTCCAGGTTTTAATGCAAGCTTGATGGGCCACAGTGTATAGGTAACAAGCTCAGGTGTGTCTTGTTAAACTCTTAGTAAAACCAGGAATGGATCAGGCTGCTTTGCAATAGAAGAGTTTTTTTTTTTTTTTTTTTTTTTTATCCCTATAGTACGTTGCTGCTTTTTCCAAAGAAGACTTGGTCAACCATAGAACCAACCTGCAATGATTTTTTATGTTTTGTTTTTTCTTTATCTCCCCACAAAAAACCAGTGTTAACTGAAACCATTAGAAACCACTGATAGACCATATCACTTCTCTGGTAACATTGATCTTGATGAGATGGTACTTATTCAGAAAAGCACATTCACTTCCAATCGGTCTAGCAGGAAGGGAGGGCAGATCAATGATCTCTTATGGGATCCCAGATTGAATCAGCATACAGAAGAAGAAAAAAAAAGAATGACAAACTCGTTCACATTTCTGATTTTTCATTTGGAGGCATTTTAATGAATGAAGAAGATGACTGATGTCTCCAGGTCCGAGCAAGTGTTTTTGGGCTAGCATCACAATTAGGTTACGATCACCTTGCTTTTACAGTTTGCAACAGTAATGTTCTTTTTTATTAATCCTCATTTGGATTAAATCCAGATTTGGAACATGGGCATAATAAATATACTGTAGGAGCAAAAACTTTGGTGCCTGAGACCAAACAAAAACCTCCTGTAGTGTTCCAGTGGTGCCTAAAGACTGGAACTGGTTTATTGTAAGGCATCATGTTATACCTTTATTACTTGATGCAATTTCTGCTTTGTATTTCACAAAATGCTCAAGGGATGGATCTGCTTTCCTGGCTTATGTTTTTTTTTTTTTTTTTTCTAAAGATGTATGTGTTGGGAAGGCACTCCCAGATCAGAGGTATGTGCTTGTTACTGGCAGGGGTGCTCAGCTGGGTTTGGCTCCAGGCCACAGGTGTCAGGAGTTGGGATGGGTCAGGTAGGACCGGGAACAGGTTTGTTGAGAACAGGGTGGAGGAAATGAAAAGGCTTAACCAGATTTTAGTCTTTGCCCTCTTTTTTAGATAGTTTTTAAAAATGAACAAAAAAAAAAAATGCTTTTGTGAAAATGCCCAGGGGATGACCAGTCTGTACTGGATGCTATAGAGGCACTAGCATGGCAGTATGATTAGTCTGCAGCTTGCTTCTTTCCGGGAATTGACTTAGTTCTGCATTTCCTTTCATTTGTATTCTTATGGGAAGTTTTTAAAAATACTTTGTACTGGTGTGTGTTATACACATGTACTATACAATACATCATTATTATTTATTTCTTAGCAGACGCCCTTATCCATAACCCGGGCTTCACTCTCCGCGGTTCGTTTGCCCTCTTTTAAAATCAGACCCAGGACACAGAACCTGAATTTTCAGGCGCTTACGCGCTATTTATAATAAAAAAACGAAAACAAAACCTAACTCCGTTTTGGAGCTCTGACTAAACACAGGAACGGAACCTAACTAACAAACAGGACAGCTAAGCTGTTTACCTGTTAAAAACAAACACCAAACAAACAAAACAAAACAAATAAACACACCGTTTTTTAACAAATACAAAAAAAGCTTTACACAGTACCTTTTTACCTTTTTCTACAACTGAGCACACCTTCAAAATCGGGCTCCTTCACACAGCAGCCTCGAGCAGACTGCTTGCTTTCTCTAAATAACCTGCACCTGGCTCAAAGCAGTGAACAGGGGGAGCCCAAGCGATGTCTGGGAGCAGCGCAGCAACGTCTTGGTGCTTGGGGAGAGCGGAGTAGGGAACCAGTGGAGGAACTGTGGCCGATGGTGCAGACTACTGGGCTCCAGGTCTGGGTCAGGGAGGTCTAGGCAGACCGGCAGGGTGTCCAGGAGCAAGGGGCAAGGGACCGTACTTGGCAGCGGCGGACTGGATCACTAGGGTGGTGGTTGGGGCTGTGGTGGAGGTGGGCTCCTCACCTCCTTCCCTTTGTCTGTAGCTGGCGGCGGTATCTCTTGCTCCGTCGGCTCTCCCTCACTCCACCGGCTGCCCATCCTGCTCCTCTGTAGGCAAGATCTCCACCTTTCCTGGGGCTGGAGTCAGCGGTGCTTCGCTGACCTGCTACTATTTTTGGAGCAGCAGCTCCAGCTCAGTTGGCTCCTTGTCC
Organism: Acipenser ruthenus; assembly: GCF_902713425.1. Lineage (NCBI taxonomy): Eukaryota > Metazoa > Chordata > Actinopteri > Acipenseriformes > Acipenseridae > Acipenser > Acipenser ruthenus. The sequence goes on along the minus strand of NC_081199.1, from coordinate 42,312,648 downwards.
AGCAGCCCTAGCACCAGTCTCCACCTCTTGCTCTGTTCCACCTGAGCAGTGGTATTTTAGTTGATGTTTTTGATCCATTTCTTTTTTTTCCCCTGGGTCTTTAGGGGCGCCCACACTCGCTGCCACCATATGTAATCCGGGCTTCACTCTCCTAGCGGTTTGTTTGCCCCCTTTTAAAATCAGACCCAGGACACAGAACCTGAACCTGAGTTTTTTGAAGTGTTATGATAAGGTTTATAATTTCTAAAATGTTTGCAGGTCCTGTAATGCACAGGTGTGTCCTAAAAGGAAGTTAATCCATGCAGGCACAACACACACAAAAGCTAGATTGGGTAGTTCTACATCTCTTGGTTTATTAATGCAGTACACAGGGTGGATCGTTTGATATAAGTGGCAAAGTCACTGACAAAACAAAACCAGGTTAATCAAGAAGGGTCTACAGATTTGTGGCCACTTAAATATTAATTATTTGGAAAAAGTCACATAATTAACATGACTGTGTTTTTTTTTTTTCATATAGAAGAGTTGTGGTTTATTGTGTAACTGACTAGGCAGTATCTCAGGCCTCGGAACGTGATCTGGGGATGTCTCCGATAATTGTATTATGTTTATGCCTAAGCCATTGTTACGTAATGTTTTAACCCTGATCTGAATATAATTTCAAGTACAATTTTCACTGTATAGACCACGGTCATGTACCGTGAGTCACAATAAAAGAATTGCACCATGGTTTACCGCCTGGCAAAGAGCTAGGAAAGGGTTGACAACATGAAGTGGTTTTACTAATGCACTACACAGCCAACTGGCCAGTGTTAACTGTTAGGGTTGATTTTGGGTGTTAAATTTTCACAAGTTTCATATAAAAACCAAGCTATGTTTCACAGTGTAAAATAATAACACTAATACAGAGTAATAATATCAACATCCAGGATTTCAGTCGGCGGTTTCTATAATGGTGCCGTTTCTGTCCCTGCTGGAGAAGTTCAAGGCAGGCTAATATATTGTAATGGGCACGGCTGGACTGACAGGCATGGCGGATTGTGTTAGCGGCCTCCACAAATATGTTAATGAGCAGGAGAGGACGCTGGGAGTGGGAAATAGGGTAAGGGAAATACTGTTGTTATTGTTGTTCTAAATGTTGTGATTATTTTAAGTGCCCCTATTAGTTATTGTGCCATACCCTGTAACTGTTGAACTCTTCCAGTGTTGTTTTATGTACTATGTGAATGTCACCTTGAGGGGCAGGGTAGTGCTGTGGGGTGGGGAAAGGGCTGTCTGTGTGTGGATGGTGTTGACTTGCTGTTGGCTGCCTAAATAAACCACATTGTACCAGTGAGTCATGGTGTGCATCTCAAATCATTCCCATGCACACTACAATATTTTCATTTATTTTCATGGCAATGAAACAATATTTGACAAATTATGAAGTTATTAGTTAACACTTGTTACGTGTACATAGTTTATATACAGAGAGTACAATTGTCACTACAGCAGTGTTAATGTCGCTCTCTCAGTGTTATTTTTTCCCAACACTTAGGTAGTTAATTCTGTAATAAAGGGGTGCTAGTTATACACTGAAAGAGAAGTCAGTTTAACTCCCATAGTGTTAAACACTATGGAAGTGTTATTTAACTTTTTCAAAAGTGTAACTTTTACACTGTGGAGTATATGTACTCTGGAAAAGTGTTAGATTTGACTTCTACAGAGTTTTTATATAACACTGGCCAATTTGCTGTGTACAAATGCATTAAAATCATTTAAAATAATACACTTTTCAGAATTGCAGAAATGTCACAATTATGAACACCCTCCATTCCCCAAGTGTTTATAACTGTGAGGCTCTACTGCGTTTGTTTCTTTTACATTCCTCTTCAGATGGTATGTGCAGGTATTACTCACAGGCTATTTTAACACAGCTAGATGCCACTTCCCTCTGTGCTCCACTCCCAAAATGCAGCCCTATGGATAAACCAGTTTGTGCCGCTCCTGGCTGTGCCCTGGCAGCCACTGACACTGTTTCATTCCAGAGGATTTCTCCATTCTTTAGTTCTAAGCACCTATTCAGGTGGCTCTCTGATCTGATCTGCAATGTGCACACCCCTCGCTGGCTTTCAGGCTTGCTGTTTGGAGGGGGCCTGCTAGCAATGACAGCTCTTCCCAAACTCTTAAGGCCCATCCTGACTGTGGACCCCCACCTAGTGAATCCATCGCAATTCGATGTTTTGTTCTGCTTGCAAATCGCCCTCTTTTTAGCCCAGGCTTTGAAAATGCTGAATAGAAATGTACGATAGAGCAGCAGTCATGTTAGTAAGTGTTACATTTGAACTGCAGTAGAACCCGAGCTGGGTTCATGGGAATGAATCGATCGGGGTCAGTCAGGATGTGCTCTGGCCCCCCCTAAACACACCTCCCTTCCCCCTGGTTTGGTATTATCTAAAATGCAGATATTCCTTCACGTTCTCTACATCCCTGGTGTTAAAATCCACTCATGCTTCTTTTTTATCATTTAGCTTCTCTGTTGCTCAGTTTTAAACTTCATACATATTTTTGATGCATAACACCGTATGGTAGCCTATATAACAATGCATAGAAAATAGAAGATAGTATGCTTTTTTCTGTTTTTCTTTTTACTGTGCCACACTTCTTATTTTTCAGTTTGTATCTCCAGGAAGTTTGTTTCAGGAATCAGCCTAATTGCTGTGCCCTTTAAGAAACAGGAATGGGCTATTTAAGGACAGGCTGGTTTACATTCAGGATAAAGCCAGTGAGTGCAGGGACTTCATTGAAACTCTCCCACTCCCTGTCCTGTAGACATTGCTGCATGGCTGGGCATTGTATGAATGTGATTAATCATCCCGAATCTAACACTGAACCTGTGCTTTTAAAACAAATTGAGATTTTGTTGTAAACACCTAATATGTTAGGTTTTCTTTGGATTTTTTTTGTGTTCTATGAATTTCTCCCATAATTATTATTATTTTTTTAATCCCTGTATACTGTGTAGGTGTTTTGTCATGTCAAATGAGACGTGCTCTTTGAGGACTAGGTTGTACTGCGTGGACAGAGGTAGCCAGTCACCCATGCTGATATAGATTTAACAAGTGAAGGTTCACAAGTGAATGAGAAATAGTGAGAATGCTGATGATGTATAAAAAATAAAAAAACAGTTCTCATGCATTTCCCATTTGAACAGTTTGTGGCCGTGTTGTTCTTACTCAGCGACTCCCAAGCTCTGAGTAAGGGGAAGGTGCTAAATGAGCAGACACTGTTTTCTACTAAATCTCCTATTTTTGTGAAGATGCAGTCAAGTAGAAACCTTGCAGGCCTGGCACCTGTCAGCTCTCTCCCACATGTGCAAAGTCACTGTAGGCCACTCAAGTGTCACTGGAACAAGATGTTTTTGCCAGACATCTACATTGCATCTACTTATTTCTGCCTTATATAAATGTATAAAAAAAAAACTCACGTTACGGAAGATAGAAAAAACTATGAAAAACGGAGTGAATTGCAAGAGCAAGCTACAATATTAAAATGTTTGCAAACGATTGCAATCTCTTACTAAGCTAACCAGCTTCCCTTACTGTTAAATTAACTAGTAAACTGTGCTATGACGGCACACACACACTGCTCGTCTCATATATTCTGTTTAGGGATATATTGTTGTAGTGATCAGGTGTCTGGAATGTGTGGAGTCCGTACAATTGGTTGAATTGTCAGTTGATAGAAGAAGCTCAGCTGGGCTTCCTGATCCAGACTGCAGAGCTTGCTGGTGTTCCATGAGAACGGTCACAGGTGTAATGTCTCATAGACCATTCTGGAGAACAGTCTCAGCTGCAGAGTTCAACTCTGGAATGTCCCTGGGTTTCTCAGGAGCAGTAGTCATTTAGCACAACTTTTTAATTTTTTTTATTTTCTAAATCTTCGTCGTCTTCTGTTTCTTGCTTTGCAGCAAAACTAATCAAGCTAGAAGCTCAGAGTGATGAGGAGTCAGAGCACAGGGTCCTGGCTCAGGAAGAGGGGGTCCCGAGTGTGGAGGAGGTGGGCGGGATGGAGGAGCCCCTGATGGGTAGCCACAATGGGCTTCACGAACACAGCCAGGAAGCGGAGGGGCCCGGCGACGGAGGAATCCGACTGCCCAACGGTAAACTGAAGTGTGACATCTGTGGGATTGTATGCATTGGGCCCAATGTGCTAATTGTTCATAAGAGGAGCCATACTGGTAAGCAGCCAGGAAACGAAGCCCCCTGATTTCACCTGATCTCAAAACTGCCTGCTTAGGCTGCTCCAGGACTGCAGTCATCCTACTGCTGTCACTCGGCCGAAATGGAAGTCATACGAGACCTCAGGTCCCAGGACAAACTGTCTTCATGTGCTAACTTCATGCTTACTGGGTCTCCATGCAAAGGGGTGTTCTGTGGTTTCTGGGTCTTCTAAACTTCTTAAAGATTTGGGTTTGCATCTGTCTGTTCCCATATAGAGCAACACCTGCGCTGTAACCAAACTAGATTGGTATCTACGCTTCAGTCTTTTTACCTCCCAGTTTGAGTAAAAGAAAACTTGCTTTTTCAAGCTAACTTTTTTAATGTAATATCCTGTTGACCTCTTCTGCGATAACAGCTACCTGACTAGTGAGTGAACAGTCCATGTCAATAGTATTGAATAGTATTGCACAGACCTTTGTAATCATGACAAAAAAATATTGGAATCTTCCAAAACCAGTTATTTATCTGTCCTGCTACTGAAAAGGCTTTTTTTAATGTCAGGATTTTCTATCTAATGTCAGGATGCCTTACGTCATAAGGACACTAACGAAAAGGCAGCAATTAAAACATTGCTTCTGGCTTAAATATGATTTGCTGCTTGCATTTTTAGCTGGGTGGTCTGAAGCAGGAATAAAATATCAGATGTCATGTACACATGCTGGTGTAACCAGTACACAACTCACTTCAAACATTATCATACCTGTGCAGATATGTAAATGCACAGAAGTAACATATACAGTATCAGGTGGTAACTGTCATTGAGTGGCTGCAATAGCTTTACACTAGGGCTGTATTTTAAATAAAATTGTTTAAAATGTATTTATTTATGTATTTATTTAACCAGGAAATTTACCCATTAATACCGTCACCAAAATTTGCTAGTAGAATTACATGTACCTGTTCGTCTCATCTATGCAGTATTCTGCCTTTGCTTTATCCTATTCGTTAAAGAATTAAAAAGCAGTACAAAAAGCAAAAATCCCGAATTGAAGCTGAACTTCTATTCAAAATCAATCTGACATGAATCGTTTCAAAGTGCACCAAATCTTAATCCAACATGCAAGAATCCCAAACTGACCTTTTATTCCAAATCAACCCGACATGAAAAGTTTTCTCCCCAATTTGGAAAGCCCAATTATTTAGTTTCAACCCGGCTCACTGCTGCCACCCCCGCGCTGACTCGGGAGAAATGAAGACGGACACACGTGTCCTCCAAAACATGTGCCGTCAGCCGTGCACTTCTTTTCACTTTGCAGGCCCGCCATGCAGCCGCCTCAGAGCTACAGCGTGTGAGGACCATGCAGCTCCGGGCAGCTTACAGGCAGGCCTGCAGGCAAAAATGAATGTGTTAATCTCACAAGTTAACTCTGATTAATTGACAGCCCTACTTTACACACAATTAAATTGAGACTTTAGTCTTAACTAGCAACATCTGTGTTTGCAATTGTAAAATAAATACATACATAACCAGTGCAATGGGTGCCCTGCAGTTTGTTGTGAATAGCATTAGAGATTCTAGCAGACTTACAAAAAATATTAGAAGGTGGGACATGATTTGAAATCTCAAATATGAAAAATAATTTACTTCTCAAAGTTAAGAGCTTGTGACTGATGTGTGAGGGCTGGGTGAAAGTGGGGATGACCTGGGGCTGAAAAGGACATGGATAGACACAGCGAGGCAGAATGGTGAGGGAGAGCTATGGGGGATGTTTTGCTACTTTAACACTTTCAACCCCCCCCCCCCCACCCCTGTTGTAAACCAAAAGGTACCAACATATATATATATATATACAGAGAATATTCAGGTCACTTGTCTTTAAGTCTTTAAGGGGTTACAAAGGTTACTAAACCACCAACAAAAACATAATGAGTGTTTTTAACCCAGATTATTATTATTTTTTATTTGACTGTTACCAAGTTACCCCCCCCCCCCCCCCCCCCTTTCCCCCTCAGCTTCCTTCCCTGGTTGGGTTTGATTGCATGCCTGTACTCTTTTTAACCACTTTCACCACTGGCTGGGGGTGACGGACTTCCCTTGTCTTGTTTAACTTCTTGTCTGACAGGATCTGCCAAAGGTTCACACAAATCACTATGTACAGTATAGGCATCAGCATCAGCAAAAGCCTACTGAAGCCTAATTTTATAATCCTCTCAGCCTGATAAAGCCTGCAGTTTTTCTGCAATCTAGTACCCTCTGAATCTCTCCCCTTAAGGGAGGAGATACCTTAACCCCTTCCTCATGGGTCTGGGCCTGTTTGGATTGAATGAGGTGGTTCTATGAAAACCTTGCAGTATTTCTGGAGGTAAAAATATTTAGAGAAAGGACATGTAAATGAAAGATCCCCTTTCATGTACAAAAAACCAGCACAACCAGTCGTCCTGGAACACTAACCAGGTCGTAATGATATCAGGTCAGTCAGGGGTTTTGAGAGATTTGAAAACAAAAAATGCTGTTTAAATATGGGAGAGAAGTTTGGTTAGCCAACTTGGGATTCTTGTTTAAACTTTTTTACAGTAGCCTTTTATAGAAAAAATACATTGACTTTACCCAGCTAATATAGACTATGTTTGTGTGTGTGTGTATATATATATATATATATATATATATATATATATATATATATATATATATATATATATATATATATATATATATATATATATATATAATGTACTTATCATTTTTTGTAGATATATCTAAAGATAATGCTAAATCAGCTGATGCTATCAACAGTTTGTTTACGAACGACTATTTAGTAAGGGGATGTCCCTCATCAATCCAAATATCAATTGATTCCATTCAAAGTGACTGACGTGGGTGCTTCAGACCTCTCCGAGTCTGCTGACGTCAGGATTGGTCATTAAATTGGAAGTGATGTCATGTTCCTATTTTAGTGCTGAAATGTTAAATTGCGGTATAGGAAATTGGAAATGCAAACACTAGTATTGTCATATTTACTATTACTACTATGACTGCTAATAATAATAATAATAATAATAATAATAATAATAATAATAATAATAATAATAATAATAATAATCTGCACAAAAGGATTGATAATATTTCTAATTTGGATGAGGTTTAATATGCTGTTACAAGTTCTTTATAATTATATTGACCTGCTTATTTTCAGTTTATAACACATGTACAGTGATTGAACACTTACCCTATGATTACATTTTATGATTTAAGTTCAAGCCTACTGTCAGTTTTCACGACTTATTTCTCTTTCACTCAGGTAAATTAGATTGAGTCAGTAAATGTAAACACCTGGGATTGACCCCTGTATGTTTCTGGGCTCTGTAATGTGGCCCTTGTTGTACATGGTGCAGTGCTGGAGCTCAGCTGGCCCCGCAGTTGCACACAGACTGACCCCCCCGGGTGCCTCCGTGTTTCAGGCGAGCGTCCGTTCCAGTGTAACCAGTGTGGAGCCTCGTTCACTCAGAAGGGGAACCTGCTCCGACACATCAAGCTGCACTCGGGAGAGAAGCCCTTCAAGTGCCCTTTCTGCAGCTACGCCTGCCGCCGCCGCGACGCCCTCGCCGGACACCTCCGGACCCACTCTGGTGAGTCTCCCCTTTAATCTGCCGGCTTCACAGCCACTCCGGACACCTCCGGACCCACTCTGGTGAGTCTCCCCTTTAATCTGCCGGCTTCGCAGCCCCTCGGATAGGTTCACTGTGACATGGGAATGTAGCAAAGCTTGGAAATGCAAGGCATAATCAGAAAAGCATTGTAAAACTTCTGTGTAAATGTACCCCTGGTACAATTTGACTTTATTTTTTTCTCTTTCTAGATAGTCTCTTTTTTATCCATACCGTTCAACACTTAATCATCTTGTAATGTAAAGTACAACGAAAAAGAAATGCATTTGAAGAAACACTTGGATAGTATCATGGGAGGTTTTTATCAATAGCAGGGGTTTTCAACCGGGGGTACAGGGGGACTATAGGGGTACTTCTAAGGGTCAGAGGGGGTAAGCAGAATGGCTTAGAAATGCACAAATAGAAAATGAAAATAAAACAAAATAATGATCTTGATTTTTTAACGGTATTATATATTATGTCTAAACCACTGTGGGAAGAAAAAAACACAGAATCTATTACATCCACACTTTCCACCTGTACGCATGCATGATTTTGATAAAGCTGATTCTCACTCTGATATAGATTTACTGGTGGGTAAAGGAGGTGATTGTGGTGATTGTGCCTATGGGGAGAGCTCTGTGCTGCTCATGATTTTTGCTGTTTTCAACTTGTCGTATATACTTTTTTTAGAAATGTAAATGCTCTGGTAAACATAAATAATAATCACAATACTCATACTTTGACAGTTTTTGTTTCAGTTATTAGGCGCGGCTGCATTTAGAAATAGCATCTGATTGAATTTGTTTTCGGTGCCTGAAATGGATACATTTCTTGTAAACGAAAAACAAAAGAAGAAAACACAAGAGTCTACTGAAAGTGCAAAGCGACAGAAAGTTAATACAGAGTCCCTGTGGATTTTTTTTTTTGATGGCTTTAAGAAAATGTTAATCATTGTTAGTTGTTATAGGTGAATGTTTTTGATATTGTAAACATTGTAAATGGCACACAGAATTATGCTGAGATGGGAAGTAAATGGTAACGTGGCAAACATTTACAGTGCAGACTATTGTGTATTATGCATAATAACTACACCAAAAAGAGTAACAGTGTTTCCAAAGAGATTCCTAAATACTATATTTTAATTCTGTGCATCCAAAGACATGTAGTTAAGTTTTAAGAATGAAGCCTACTGTTTGGTATTCTGTCCAAACCAGCAGTCTGTCAGTCCCAGATCGTTAATCAGATTATTCTGCCTTTTATTTCAACTGTGGTGCCATTCAGTAGAACGAAAATTGTACTTTAGCTGAAACCTCCCGACAGAAGGGGTAGTTTTAAAAAAAGGTTGAAAACCTCTGTTCTATAGTATTACTGAGTTTCTTTTTAGCAGGTTTTATCAACAGTCATTCAAGGCATTGATTCAGTGAGGAGGCAGAGTCAGGTTCACACCAGGCTGTATGACAGGTGATCTACAGTACAGTGTTGGCTGTTTCTTTGCTCGGAATACTTGGCAAAGAAAGTACAGCAATTGCAATTTGTATCAGTTTCGGTGCCCTAGAACTATGGCAAGGAGTTACAGTTTGTACCAGACCCTTGCCGGGAAGAACAGGTGATACAATCGACATTTGAATACCACAGTGAAAAATATTAGCATAGTGGTGCAAAGGTGATTTTTGAGAAATTTCTTAATTTAACAAAAAAAAAATACATTTCCTGTCAGATTTTTTTGACAGTCACAGACTTTCGAATTTCTATTTTTGTAACAGATTTATTATTAAATAATGTTGCATCCGAGAATCAGCATATAAAGATGACACACTACTATAATATCTATAATTAGATTTTATTTTCTAGACCGTTAATACAATTATTTACACCTTAAGTACAATTTAGGATAACAAAAAATGGATGATCTCCATTAATACTATATGTTGCCACTGTAACCCTAAATGCATACTTCATACACGGTGCTGAGTTGCCTTGTGCTGGCTTCTTGTGGTGAAACACCTCATCAGCATGAAGTGTGTAGCATGGGATAAAGCTTCGGGAGTGCTCATTGTAACACAGAACAACTTTCACTCTAGCTGTGTCTCTTACCATTGCACTTAGAAAGCAACTGCAGCCCCAGTGATCTCAATCAATCTCTACAAGAAAATCCAGACAAGATAAACAGACAGAAGATTACAGTTATTGTTGTTGGATTCTGCATATCTCTGCCAGCCATGTGCAAATAGGGAGGTGGTGATGGTTTATGAAGATAATCTCCTAGCCACTCCCTCTGTGACCTGTACGACCCCCGTAACGCAACTGAAGTTTACCATAGGAGTCCTAAAGATACAGAGCATGATGGGTAGACAGGCAGACAGACAGGTAGTTAATCAGATAAAAAGACCCACGTGAAATGTCAATGCTTTGAAAACCTCATGAACATTATCTGTAACCATAAATTCTGAAGTTCATGAACTTTGTCAAAAAATCACTAGAATATTACTGACATTAGATTGACTAACTTACACAAACTTAAGTGTATTGTTTAACCATAAAATGCTTATACTGTATTAACTGTCAACATAGTAAATATGTAAGGGTTATTATGAAAAGAAATGCAATTGGGCTGTCAAATCCTGACAGACGCATGCCCTCCCACCATTCCCTCTCCTCCACTCCCTGCTTGCCTGCCACCTGAGCTGGGAGGATTGGAATGCGAGGCACTCGCTGCCTGCCGGAGAGACTGGTTCTCCCGCCAGCTCCATTACGCAACTCTGTAAACATGTCAGCCGTGGCTTTCCTTCCTCTGGGAGTGCGATGGCACTCGTCCCAGTTTGCAGGTGTAACATTAGAAACAGACATGCTACTGTAGGTGAAAGGTACTTATAGAGACAATGCAGCAGTTTTATAAAAAAAAGGTTGCATGCAAAATGTTTACTGTGGTATACCATGGTAAAAGAATAGTAACATAGCTTAGCAAGGCATGATGAGACATGGGGTAGTAATGATAAAGCATGCACAATCACTAAACATTTCTTCCAGGTAGTGTGCTCATGATGAATACAAACATACAGAAATTCAACTTGTTTTATGATTTGTGTCAGACTGCAAAGTCTGTTGGTATAGATGACACAAACAGCTGATCACTTAATAATATTCATATGAAAAAAAAAAACTTTAGTTCATGTGTATTTATGTATAATATTATTTCTGACACATATATTACAAACTAACCAGAAATGAAGTTGGAATGCCGTGTACACCGCCCATGACTGCCAAGGATAAGTGTGTCATTCCTAATGTTGGTTTGGTTTGTTTTCTGGCTGTGACCCTGGTTGGTGTGCAAGTTGCTTGACTCGCTCAGGCAGGCTGGCCCATGAAATTCCAAAGTATCGTCACTGTTGCATATCAGAAATGCACAAAGCCCTCCCCTCCTCTCCTCTGCTCTCCCCTCCCGTCCCCACCCTGGGGCTGGAAACTAGAGTCAGCTTTCGAAAAGGAGACAACGTGACAAACAGAAAAAAAGCAAAGGGAGCAGCTCATAGTAGCGAGGTGTACTCCGTTTTCATAGGTGTTTCCTCAGCCTCACAACCAAGGCATGTTGTACAGTGCGTGCATTAAACAATTGCACACATGTATCATAGTTTGTCATCATCTTTTATAGTGCTAATGGGGTCAAAAATATCCCCATAAGATAGGAACACCTAACAAAACCAGCCTTATGAGAACACAGGCCCTTTAATGTTTAAGCAGATATTTCAAACACAAAAGTGCAGCAGTATTTCCTTTAGCCCCTGTAACTTTCATTACTGTATTATTGTGTTGTGAAGAGATCACTATAATTATATTATGCAAAAACAGTGTTGTGTCCTGTGCTTCGCTATTAACTCATCTGCATAAATCTTAGTCTTGCTGGCTGGTAATATCAAAACTTTAGTACAAAATCAAGATTGGGAGCATGACTGCCAGCCTGCCGGAGCCAGTCGAGCAACCTGCATGCCAACCAGGGTCACAGCCAGAAAACAAACCAAACCAACATTAGGAATGACACACTCATCTTAGATAAGAGATCTCCGGTGTATGGGAGTCAATGTAAAGTGTGTGTGTGTGTGTGTGTGTGTAGGCAGGGAGAATGCAGGTGCACAAAATGTGTTTACTGGCATAGAGCCTATTTTTGTTTCACTTCCAACATAACGTTTATCAGCTTCATCAGTTTGCCAATAACTACACAGCTAATGCAACGGAGAAACTGCTATAGAGTAGAAGAGGGTGATGTTTGAACTCTGAAAGCTGGAGCTCTCTCTGTGCGTGCGTGCGTGCATGGGTGTGTGCGTGCGTGGGTGTGTGCGTGTGATTGCTACTGCAGATTATCCTCATTCTTTCTAGCTACATCCTGACCCTGGACTCGATGTGATAAGGAAATACTACAGTGTACTTGATCATGTTCTTGGTGATGTACTGTAGTTAAATTACAGAGAAGTAACAACAAAAAAGCCATTATATAACCCAGGCAGAACCAGCTGACTAAAGCATTTTTTTGTAACCCATATTGCACTGTGGTCATGATATTGACTTGATGGACAAATTAATCACTGCATTGAGGGTTTCACGGCCACTAAAATACTCTGAAGCATACACCTCAAGTTTCTTTTAAGTTAAAATCATGTATTTTCAGATATCTTAAATTTTGGTTTTAATTGATTACTTTTTAATTACTCCCCAGAGGGGTCAACCAAGATTCAAAACTAAAACATGCTCAACTCGATATACCGTATTCCTTCGAATTTAAGATGTTCTTTTTTAACAATTTTTTGCTTCTCAAAAATAGCTTGCGTCTTAAATTCGAGTACAGTATAGTGATGCGTGTATTAAAATCACCAACAAAAGACATGATTACCTGAGTACACAAACAGCAAAGTGACTGAGTGCTGAGAAAAGACAACAAAGGCGTCTGCCCGAATACACAAGCAGCAAGGTGACACTGCTGAGAAAAAACAAACCAAGCTTCCTGAAGAATACCAAGAGAAACGTTTACAATTTCAGCATTTCTAACAAACAGTACCAGCTTGGACAGATCGGAAATACTGATCAGACCCCTGTACTTTTCGACATGCCAAGCAATGTTCAATGCTGTTGTGTTTGCTGGGTTACATGTTGCCTGATGCCGTGGAGTGTTGTGTCGTGCTTGCTGTTGCCAGGATGTGTGATGCCATGAGTGGTGGTGTGTGTACGACACAGACGCCATCTTAAGTATTATACAGTATTATAACAACACTGTTTCATGTCAGTTTTGTATGATACAACAGTGTAATTGAGGTTGTATCTTTGTAAATGCATATTTATTTGATATTTTATTTTTTCCTCAAATTGAGGGTGGTAAATTTGGGCTGCGTCTTAAGTTCGAGGGTTTCTTAAATTCGAAAGAATACGGTATTGTTTCTCTATATACTGAAACTAAACTCCAATACTGTCTTTACTGTCTTTAGTCAAACCATACTGGCTTTTTCGTAATTCCTTACCCTTGTCCCAGGTTTATCAGGAATGATTACAGGTTACACAGGGTCAGATAACTTAAGATGCGTGTATTGGTCTCCAGCATTTCACAACACAACACAACAGAAAACTATTGCACAGTTCAGCATGTTAATCTTGGCAGGCATCTGGCGCTGGACAGAAAAACCCTGTCCTTCAGGTCAGGATTGAGTTGCACTGTCACAACACTGCACCGTAACGGGACTCACACAGTGCTCCCAGCCTCTTCCCATTCATTAACACTACAATCGCAAGCAAAATACTACATTTGCATAACGCAAAAAAGTGTGCAAAGCCATTTTCAAGAAATGACAAATGAAAGGTCAAAGGGACTCTGATCCCCAGCTCAGAAGTTCTCACTTTCACTTAATGCTACAAAATGAAAACAGAGTTTGACTTTGAACACCACTCTTAGTCAGTGTGGTTAAAGCTCCGGAGTCATATTTATTATCAGTTAATGTTAACTAATACAGATAATAATCACCTCTTCATGGAACTGGCTACATGATGAGTTCATACATGGTGTATTCTGAGGTCCTCATTACAAAATCAATTAGCAATTACTATAAACCGTCACCTGTTGTAGACAAGACACAGAGGAGGCTTATTGACTGAATGCAGCCATTAGTTTGTTCCTGCTGACAAAAGTGGTTGATTTCAGAATGCTTTCAATTCAATCCTAGGGGCAGGTGGAAACAAGGTGTGAGAGTGGCCATGAATGAGATGGTCTGCTCACCCTCACTTTTCTTGATACGTCGACAGCTGTTTTCCTTTTCAGATTTTCTGAGAGGAATAAACCTAACCTTGTTCCTGTTGCGTATTGCAGACTGAAGCTGCACCCCACCTAGTCCCCTCAAAGTAGCAGTGTGTGGTTAGCTTTGATTTCTCCACTGCAAAACCCCCATTGGAAACAATTGGACACCAGTAGCTTTCGGATTAATTCTTCATTTTTTATGCAATGTTGCCCAAAATCGCTTTGTATGGTACCGAGAGTATGAATCATTGGAAACTGGAAAGGAAATCAGAAAATCTTACAATCACCTAGAAGCACTAAGTTGCGGCCAGAACAGGCGACAGCATTTCTTTTGAATGTTCCTGTTGTGTTTGTCTCAGAGGTTTCATACTGTAATGCTGAACCCTGTGTTGATTCCTGTTGCAGTGGGTTTTCCCTGGGCATGTTGAAAGCCTGTTCCACACCCACTGGGCTTTGTGTGAGTGTGGGTCCACTGAATCACACTGTAGCGTGGAACCAGATGTCGTCATTGTAACGCCTACCATTTTTTTTCTAACTCAACGCAATATTCATGCTCTTCACATTTTTTTTATTTTTATTAAATCATGCTCCCAATCTTGATTTTGTATTACGGTTTTGATATTAGCAACCAGAAATGCTAAGCTTCATGGTTTCACGCAGATGAGTTAATAGCAGAGCCCAGGACGAAATACTGTTTTTCCATTTCATCTCATCCATTGGGTTTTTAATTAGATAACGCAGCTTTATTGCTAAATGAAGGTAAAGTAAAAACATTTAAACAAAGTGAATTTAAAGACAGTCAGTCTTCACTGGGTTTCATCCAGTATTACGGAATATTGTACGCTTGTAAAGTTGTGGAGGAACAACATGCTTTCTCACTTGCTATCTTTCCAGAGCACTTTCTTAAAAAGTTAGAAAGTTAGAAAGTGAATTCCAATTCAGCAGCAGTTAGTGTATTTAAAGTACATATTGAAAATGTCTCAGTTTTAAAGGCTACATTTGCATGCATGTTAAAAACAACAATTTCCAGGTAGTGTTTGAATGTGAAGTGACATAAGTAGTGGAGGAGGCTTAACAACCAGCTTGCATCATTTCTTCCGCAGTGGGCAAGCCGCACAAGTGCAACTGCTGTGGGCGGAGCTACAAGCAGCGCGCGTCCCTGGAGGAGCACAAGGAGCGCTGTCACAACTACGTGCAGAGCAGCCGTCTGGACCCTGCCACACACGCTGGGGCACTGCAAGGTATGGGCTGCTGCGACACAGCGCTGTTCAAATCTAATGAGCAGCATACAAGCAAGGTCTGAGCAGCACAAAGTCATTTCTATCTGTATCTGTGTATGTATGTATGTATATATGTATCTAGCTATATATATATGGTTTAATTTGTGAGGTTCATCAGGTCAATGAGTTCTGAGGGGCCAAGGCAAATGATAAATAAATACAACACAACATTAATGAAATGTTAATTACTGACGTGGAGGTCGTTAACTTGAGACCAAAGGGCATAGAGCCCTCAATAACCTGCAAGTCATTATCTACCAGTTAAGGACATATGCATTAATTAATGTGCACTATGAAGTAATATAGAGCTTTGGGGAGCAGAAGATAACTGAGTAAGAGCTCCACACAACTGAAAAAAGCAGAAGAAAGTTTTAGGTGACAGACTTTCATTGGCGCTTTGTTATTTTTTTGGCATGAAAGGTTATACACATACCAGGCTTTCACTTAGCATACGCGATTTAAAAAACAACCATACAGTCGCTATACAAAACGCTAGCCAAATTAAACTCATTATATTTTACATTTGCATACAGTAAAACTAGGTCATTGTGATCTACTTTTTCATGTTTGTTTGACCTTACTAAATTGTTTAATTTGGTAAGGTCACAAAATGATGCTTTGATGACACTCACTAATTAGTCCTGTTTAATTTTCGAATATTTTACTCTTTAATTGCGTTCACTGTCATATTGCATATCCCTTAAATTGGGATGTGTAACCTAAACGAAGGGGCATGAACACATTCGACACAACTTAATAAGGGAAAGACAGGAACGCAAAGGAAAGGTGTCTGTATCCACTTGTATTCTCCAGCTCCCTGGAATTCTCTTTGAGGAATCAGGGATGCAGATACTGCAAGCTTCCATTCTTTGTGTTCTACTGGAACAATAATTGTTCTGCAGATTATAAAAAAAATACATACAGTATTAGGTTTTGATCAGCCGTTGCATTTCCACTCTGTCCACTCACTACACAGTGAGCAGGAGTACTGCCCAAACTTCATCTGCTACATGTTAACAATTCAAAAGTTTATCCACGCTGCTCGTGACTGCTTTTATAATTCAAGAAGATTCCATATGTTCACTGTCGAATTGAGATCTGGGGACTCAGTAGGCCAGCCCAAATGATGTATTATTCAGTTGTAACACAACAGGGTGCTACACCAGCAAATATATGTGTGTTTCAATATAAACAGCTTATATTGCGTGTTTGTAAATGCCCCTTGTAAATGTTAAGTATTCAGTTTGCATTGCTGCTTTGAGGGTTTTTGTGTGTGTGTGTGTGTGTGTGTGTGTATGTCCATGTGTATGTGTGCGTGTGTGTGTGTGTTTTGTTGTTGTTATTGTCTAGCAAGCGTTTGACCACAGCTGTAAAAGAATGAGTTCTGACTGAGATGTCGATTTTAGTGAACAGAGCGATCACCACAAAAGCCTCTCTCCTGCCCCCACTCATTGTCTATAGCTGTAAGGCTGATTGAGAACCGGAATTCCAAAGCGTCAGAAAATAGAAATGTCAAACGAGAAGCCTTTAAACGGAAACATGACACAACGTCTTGTGTAAAAAAAAAAAAATAATAAAAAAAGGATTTCTATTCTCGTTCCATGATTACAAATAAATATAAAGGGCTATCTGTATGTTCAAGTGGGTTAAAGGTTTTAGTCAGAGGTTTTTGTAAAGTCTAAAGGGTAGACAGCCAACACACAGCGTTTTTTCCCCTTTTTTTGGTCTGAGTAAAATCAGCTCTGATTAGTAATGCTGTATGTTGTAATGAAGCAGGAAGAGGATAAATTGTGGGTAATTCAGAGACTCATCCATAACTCGAAACACACACACACAAGTCATAATATATACAGTGTTAACGAGAAACTTAGTAATACATTCTATTACTATAAACTACGTTCCTCTTAGACTGATGCAGATGGCTGTTTCCCTGTAGCTTCAAGCTTTGCTAGTGTTGGAAGCACATGGAGACAAGAACTTTTTTACTATCCACATAGCAGACCCCATGTGGCAGGGCATTCACAGTATGCACGTCCCCTTGATGCTGCTTTATTGGTGCGTGTTATTTTCCCTTTTTTACGGTGGTATTGAATCAGATTTCTCTCTGCACAGCTCCTACCGTTGAAGAGGGGAAGGAACAGGAGCCCATGATGGAAGGGATGTCGCTAGTGCCTTTTGAAAGACCGCCTGTGATCGAGAGGCTGCACAGCAATGTAGGGAAACGGAAAAGTACCACGCCTCAGAAATTTGTGGGTAAGTGTGCAAGGTGGACAAGAGCTGGAAGATCCTGTTAATCAGCTTCTTGGAAGGGAGTGCAGAGTGTTTAATAGTCACCTCACTCCACTCCATTGGTGAAGAGGAGGGGGTGGGGTGTGATATGAGTTATGATTGGCAGGTCATAGAGCCATTACATAGAAAACTAAAATCATAGTTAACAGTAAGAAAACAATGACATACTGTACGTAGTAGATCAAATGAATCTTCTACATTTTTAAACATTTTGAATCATTCCTTAGTTATGGGTGTGTCTCATAAAGAGACAAAAGGTAATTGGATTGATGTTAGACCAGATAACAGGTGACTGCTTGTGTAATGTACCAGTGTAACCCATGTATTTCTGCCTCAGAATTTCATGTGGTCTGTTTTTCTTTTTTATATAAAATACTGGTTTGCGTTACATACCAAAAGGATGCATTGTGCGACGGTTTGTAAAGTCATACATCTTTAGCACTGTATATATTACACTACCAGTCATTAAGCAGTCACACAAAGGGAACTTTGTTTGAATTTGCAAATTGTCAATATCTCATAAACCTTTTTAAGTTTGCAACTTCATATTTTCAGAGTTATTAAAACTCAGTACACAGATGAATTCTGTGATTTTCCCGGTCAAGTTCGAACGTGGGTATTATGCAAGAAAAATAAATCCTTCTGCGAGTTCTTTTATGAAGCTGCCACCACAGTGTTAAAGCCTCAGGCTGTATTTTGGAATACGTTTGAAGCAGTGACTTCATAAATGCAGGGCTATATAAACAATCCATTCTGAATGTGTTGGTTACCCTGACAGTAACCTCTGACCTAACATGGCTGCCGTACTGCCTTGTGTGTAGGCCTAAGTTTCTTACAAACACACTATAACAACTGTTATTCAAACTAATTGGGACGAGGGGGTGTTCATAAAATGTTGTAAAATGTTTGTTTGGAGAATTAAATTATTGTAAAAATTGTTAAAATGACACCCAAACTGTTACAATACCACCCTCTTGTTTAAATTAATTTGGTCCTAACGGATTCACATTCACGTCTGTAACTGAATAAGAACAGCTATGTAGTGAGCTGTCATGTGGTCTGAAGATTTAATTGGCCATTGCGTTAATGCCAGATTCAAACAATTCAATACGATTTTTCAGAAATAAAGTGCAGCAGCAGAATAAAGGCACCTTTTGCCTTTTATTTGTCAGTGTTTGAATTGAGTTTCTGTTTCTGTTGAGTCGAGAGTGATTTAACTACAGTAAACCGTGTTGTGATGGGCCGTTCCTTTCCGATTTGTAGAAACAGGGTTTTTTTATCTTGTTTTACTGTCATGACGTATTGTTATGGAAGGATGTGTGACTTAAATAGTAATAGTAAAAAAAAAAATATGCAAAGGCTTTTGTTAACAATATTCATTATTGTGTTTTTTAAATGAATAACTATTTTGAAGATACTGAAACCTATGCCCCATTTCAGAATGATAATAATACAATTGAAACTTAAAACACTACAAAACAAAAACTCGTCCTTGCTGCTACTGAGTTTTTTCTTGCTAGGTTTGCCATAACAATGCATCAGATCACACATATCAGTTACGCACGGAATATAATTTTGATTAGGCAAGATATTTTTTATTGCAATTAAATACAACATAATGAACTCCTCAAAATGCCACTGTATGGGGGTCGAATTGGAATCTAAAGAATACTTTAATTAGGAAGCCTGATGTTTCTTTTTTGTGAAGTTCCATTAATACACTGCCATTGGTAGCATTTTACACATCTTGTTGTATAGTAACCTCATTGCAACTACATTCTAATTATGCTTTAATCAGTGCCATTTAAAATAATAATTATTTTCAACAACAAACTATATTGTGTAAAATAATTTAAAAAAAAAAAAAAAAAAAACTGGTTTCAATTATTAATAATCCCCCCTCTCTCTCTCTCTTTCTCTCTCTCTCTCTCTCTCTCTCTCTCTCTCTCTCTCTCTCTCTCTCTCTCTTCCTTTTATGTCTTTATTAGATTTTTTTTTGCGTTTCTTATCTTGTAGACACTGAGTTCTTGGTTAAAAAGCAGAGATGATAAAGGGACCTGTTTTTCGCTTTATTGTGGTTAGGCACACCTGTAACACTAACATGCAGTCAGTTACAAGACAAAAGCAAAACAGGTTACCGCATCCCTGTTTTGCAAGGGTTAAACATTTATTTTGGGCTATTATGTTTGCACGGGACTTTCCACCATTAAGAGCCAATCCAATCTTCAAGCTCTTTTCGGCACCATGATCAGTACTTCGTAATATCCTCAGAAGAGAGGGACTTTTTAAAATGAAATAACATGCTACCAATAAAATATGCAGGATTAAATAAGTTAAATAGTTCAAAAGTACTTTAAATAAACCAAATACAGGTAAATTAACTATGTTTAAAACTATATGCATTACATAACATAACAAAAATAGAACTACAGTGTAGTTCATGCAGAGTACCTGTATTCCAAATAAATGTATAGCAGCTCATCTAGATCTGGATATTACTAGCTGGTAATGCACAAGGCAGTTATTTTAGGGATATACTGTCAATCTATTTTTTCTGGTCAAATCATACTTGTGCTTAATTGCACGTTATGAAGATAAAAAAAACATAGAAGAGCAATATTTAAATGAACACAGCATGCCACAGACAATCAGGAGTGCAGGGATATGGGTTACGCTTCTGACTGCCAGATTCATTTCATAATAACGTCATTTCACTGGAACACCTTCTGAAGGTCCTTCTGATGAGATAATATACTGGAAATGGTCGCATCATTTTGGTTGCATTCTTCAGTCATGTTACATTTTCAGTCACGCTTTACATCAACTGGGCAACAGTTACCAGTAATTACAGAATAACAAAGGAGGCAGTTACCTGTAACTCACTCAGTGACACAGGAGTAACTGTTAATAATGTTGGGGTTGAGGCGAGGACTGAGGCAAGGGTTAGGGTGAAAAAGTATAACATGACTTGGTAATGTCTTATAACATGGTGATTTACTGGTAATTATTAATGTTTAATCATTAATGTTGTCTCCTCAATTGTTTTGTGATTTAAATGATTATTAGTGACCAAGTCCTAGAGATTTTCTTCGAATAAACACCTGATGAAATGGTTTTTGTTAGACCGTGTAGGATTTCCTTTATTACAGGGTCTAGGGTCTTTTTAAATGCATTTAAAAAACACTAAATATCCCATGTTTCAGGTGAGAAACTGATCCGGTATGGCTACCCAGATATGCGCTACGACATGGGCCTCAAGGATGCAGAACTGGTGCATGCCCACATGATGGACCAAGCAATCAACAATGCCATCTCCTACCTGGGGGCCGACTCCCTGCGGCCCCTCGTCCACCACCAGCCCGTGTCCATGGCAGACGTGGTGCCCATGATGAACCCGCTGTACTCTCAGGTTTACCACCCGGGCCGCGTGGAGAGGCCCAGCAGCAGGGAGACCCCTCCCGTGAACCTAGACTTCCCAGCAGACAGACCTCTCTCCCTCATCAGACCAAAGAACCCGCCCGCCGAGCACGAGGCCTCGCCCAGCAACAGCTGCCTGGAGTCCATTGACTCGGAGAGCAGCAGCCACGAGGAGCGCACGGGCCATCCCAGCAACCCAGCCTTCAACCCCAAGAGCAGGCGGAGCAGCCCAGCCTACACCAGGGAGGAGCAGAGGGCCCTGGATGCGAGCAAGGCCGCCGCTGCAGAGGCAGCAGCAGCAACAGCAGCAGGAGTGGTCGTCCCCTCCCTGAGCCCTTCCAGAAACCAGTACAGGGTTTACAGCGGGGATGGGGAGCAGGTCAAGGCCTTCAAGTGCAAGCACTGTCGGGTCCTCTTTCTGGACCACGTCATGTACACCATTCACATGGGCTGCCATGGTTACAGAGACCCTCTGGAGTGCAACATCTGTGGGTACCGGAGCCAGGACCGGTACGAATTCTCATCTCATATCGTTCGAGGAGAGCACACATTCCGCTAGGCACTGAGCCAAAGGACACAAATGAAGTACAAAAAATACGTGTATACATATGTATATGTGTGTGTACATATGTCTATGTACATACAATATACAGGTATGTATAAAACAGTCTAGGAAGGTCTGCGCTTAGAAATATGAATTATTTTACTTTTATAATTTCATCTTCCAACAAACAATCTAAAGGAAGATTTTAGAAGTGGGAGAGAGGGCTTAACTGTTGTATGGGATTTTTTTTTTTTTTTTTTTTACATGTGTATTTTCTGTAGTTCATACAGTATGAATCTTCCTCACCGGAGCAGCTATAGACAGATTTGATTCTGTTGCATTAATTTATACCCTCTTAATTCTTTCTGTCATAAGAATTTGCCTTTCCTTTAAGTAAATGTGGTTTTTAGTTCAAACAGGAGAGATCTGTCAGTACTGATCAGACACAAATTAATCGGGTGAGTGCATTTTCTTATTTTTTTAAATCAGAAAAGCGCACGTAATATGTTTTTGCATGGAGGGATTTTTGTAGGTCTCCTGGTATTAGTTTTAATTGAGTTCAGTGGCCACCCTTGAGAGTGAAATGATTATTAATTCAGACTTAAGCTTTGGTGCCACTATTTGCTCTGTCTCTTGTTTGCAGCAGCAAAGGAAGAAGGGAGAAGCACACAGTGGTTATGTAATCCCTAGACATATGTACCTATTTATACTTTGTGTTGCAGTTGTATGTTTGTATCATTATTAACTGTAAGCATTACTGTAAGCAAGTGATGGCTCACTTTGCTTGTGGTACTTTCTGTTTTACTCAAGATGAGGGAATATGAGCCAGTTTGATGTTATACTGGGAGCCGACAGTCATTTCACAATGTGGGCATATCACTCAACTCTGGCACTGGGTAGACGTAGCTAGAAGCAGTTTGAAAGTACATCTTATAAAAGATGGGTGAGATTTCCAGATCTTACTGTAGTGCAGCTTACAGTAACCTCCTTGCATACTTCTTATCAGGCAGTTGAGCTCAGATACAAGCTAACAGTTTCAAACCCTAGTGGTCTAAACGGTGGAGTCTCTGGTGACAAGGCATCAACCGCACCGCAGCTCCTCATTGAAGCATTAGACACCAGTTCATAAATTTCGTTTTAGCCTCTTTTGCCATCATAGACCAAATCAGAATTCATTTTAACTCTTTTACTACACGATTCCTAGGTATCCTCTCATGGCTCCTGTGGATTGTAAAGCATAGTATTTAAAGAGCAAGCGAGAAAGACATGTCCGATTGGGGTTGTTTACTGAAAACAGTACTGTAAGCAGCATTAAACCGTGAAACCCTCCTTACATTTCTAACAATGCCATTCATTATTTTATAAAATAAGAGAAGATTTTAGCTGTTTTATTTTTATACACTGTCATATAAACAGTATTTATCAGCTGAGGTTTTCACAATGCACATCAGCTAGAGTAGAGTATCTGACATTGGTTCATTTCAAATTCAAATCTATCCCAGAAAGAACTCCCTTTCGACACATACTGTACACATACAATGTAGTGTACGCACCTCAATGCTAAAACTACATCTTTCATGCAGGCGGTCATTATAGACAGGTTCGATGGCACTTCAGGGGTTGTTTGTAGGTGCTCTTTAGCGTATTCAAGACTTGAGTGTTATGTTTGCATGTTTCTCGTGCAAAAATGACTGGCATCGAGGTTCTGGCACTTGAAGGTTTTTAATTACCTTACTGGCATCAAATTTAGAAAACTTTTAGATAAGGGAACACGGCTTTACTGTGAAACCTCATTTCTATAAACCATTCAGGTCTTCACTCTCCATATGAAGCGGCTGTATTCTACTTGTCGGGTTTATTGAAGGCAGTCATTAACATGTTCTGTTTGGAAGCACTGAGCTATTGGCTAAACTCATTAGACGCAGGACTTTTCTAAGAGCTTTTCCAAAATAATAACCCAAATCCATGCAGGACCTAAGATAGGTCAAGGTACTGTCTGGCCAACCAGGTGTAAACCAGCCTTTACTTCCTGGTTGGGACCCAACAGGTTCTGGGTTACCTGGTGGCAAGTTTAGCAGAACTAATTGATTATAAATGGGTTGCATTCAGTTTTCCCTTACTTATGCACTTGCCAAAAACAATCAGTAATTAATGTAACTAGGATACATACAGATTTTGTATTTAATAAAATGTTTTTGTTTTAATTTTACATTGGGAGTGAATTACCAGCCCGGTGTTATGCTGCTGTCTATGAATATTGTATAACAACTGTTTTTCAATAACCTTTGCAGGGACTAGAAATAAGTCTCCCGTTGCATAGCACTTTGATCCATTCCAGTTTAATAAGACACACCTGAGCTTGTTACGTATACACTGTGGTTAATCAAGCCCATTGTAAAAGCTGGAATGGGTGAAGCTGCTGTGCAGTCGGAGTCTTATTTCCATCCCTGCTTTGTTGGACTGTACTTAAGGTCCCTGCAGATCTGCACTGGTTAGTGACAAGAGGACCATCATGCAGCACATGTTTATTTCACCTTGAGGATGAACACTTATGTAATTACAACCTCATGACTGGAGAAAGCATGGTGCAAGAAATGAAATTATATATATATATATATATATATATATATATATATATATATATATATATATATATATATATATATATATATATATATATTAACAAAAAAAACACGTCAGGGATTGGAACAGAGTCCTGTAGCCAGTTGTGTGTCGTGTAGCTGAAACTGTAACAGAAGGATTTGTTTGTATGGTTTTCTTTTGTTTAGTTTTTTTTGTTACAAAATTCTTAAACTGTGATAATTTTGACTGATTTATTTTTATTCGTGAAGCACTGTCATTTCTGAAATTGGAGTCACATCATGTAGCTGAGATACATAATACATGCGCGTGCACGCACGCACGCACGCACACACACACACACACACACAAACACACACACACACGCACACATAGAACTATTGATGGCACTACAAGTGCTCATTTGTGTTGATTAAGAGTAAACTCATAAGGTGCAGTAAGCACTACAGCTGCATGTGTAGGTCTTGCTCACTCCCACAGTTACCGAACAGCACCAAGAGGTCTTGTCAATTGTTGATAAAATGTGCATATTTCTATTTGAAACCTCTTGTTACACTTGTCAATCTAGAACAAGTTCATTTACTTTAGTCTTACATTTTATTTAGTCTTTTAGTTTTTGGGGAGGTGTTTTTTCTTGTTGATAATGCATTAGATTTATAAGCAGTTTACATATTTTTGTACTAAAAATGTAGTTTTATATATTGGACATAAATATATGTAAACGCTTGAAAAAAAGATCAAATGGTGCCGCTGTGTAACACACTCATTTTTTGGACTAGGGTACCTGCCTGTTTCCTTTGCTTATTTAATGATGCAATTGCAGATGTGCTTTTTATTGTTTTCTGTTTTTGGTTTGGTTGTAAATGTTCTTAAAAATGATATAGCCTATTATACATGTCTTTTTTTTCATGAGAGACTGCAAGCTTTGGATAGGTATATGATTAGTAAGTTGTAAAATATGGAGAGATATATATTTTTTTAAATGCTTTTAAAAGACTTCGCAGAGGGTTCTTTTAAAAATGTAGCTTTCTGAAAAATCGTTGGGGTTAGGGGGGGAGTGTGTGAGAGTTTTGAAAACGATAGCATGCTGTATTGCAGTTCAAAATGTTTGACGGGTTAAACAAGACGCTGGTGGAACTTATGTTTGAAAGTTTCTACTGTATGTCTGATGTGTGGGTTAGAAATAAGAAATTAAACTCATTGCATTGCTGTTTGAGATACAGATTTCACAATGAGCCTGTTGTTAATCACACCTGAGCTAGAACAAACCAACCACAGAGGCATACTCTACCAGGCTCAACCATAATTCATGAAGCCCATAATAAAGTGTGGGATGGCTTGAGTCTTGTTTTCATCCCTGCCTGGTGAGCACCATTTCATAGCCTGCCACGATATCTCCTAAATGCTTTACACAAGTCGTGTCAAAATATCCAAAGACACTGATGTCAAAAGGGGTGGACTGTATCTTCCACAGACTGGTCCCTGTCTTAACCCTTTGAATCCCAGCTGAGAACGGGTTCTGTGAGCCTGGTAGAGCAGCAGTCAGGAGGCATTTTTGATGTTAGTTTTATTTTTAGTTCTCAAGATATTTTTGCGGTGTGAAGTGGCCTTATCCCTAGGCCAAGGGTTGGATATTTAATGATTAGGCATGGGCACCAGTGCCTTTTGGGTCTGTGATGTTTACAGAGCAGATGGGTTCTTGGTTGTGCACAAGGCAGAGCGGTAACGCTGTGCTCACATGTTGCTTTATCAAATGCAAGGTGGGCTCACTGTCTCCAGGCATGCATGTTATCACATGCAAGGTGGGCTCACTGTCTACAAGTTTGTTTAGCTGGTATAAGCAAGCTTGTTCGCATCACTTGTACCTAAACATGTTACATTAGTAAAAAAAAAATAATAATGTCCTGACAATTTATTCCAGGCTCAAAGGGAGATTGTATTATCTTTATATATATATATATATATATATATATATATATATATATAAGAACACTTTTAAGAGAAATACACAATTAATACATTCTCCACAGAATCAATTTCAAGCACACATTTCGTGTTTTATTTTTGTGATTTGTGATATGAGATATTTCAGGTCTTTTTTTCTAAAATAAATTCTGTCCCCGAGGTGTCTATTAAGGGGACCAGTTTGCTTTGGAAGATAACTGCCATTTACAGAACCCGGGTTCAAATGTTTTAAAAGCACTGCTTTAACACCTGCATTGCTTCCCTGTGGCAATAATCAGTCAGACTTTCCAGGTGATGTTTGTCAG
This sequence comes from Acipenser ruthenus, assembly GCF_902713425.1. Classification (NCBI taxonomy): domain Eukaryota; kingdom Metazoa; phylum Chordata; class Actinopteri; order Acipenseriformes; family Acipenseridae; genus Acipenser; species Acipenser ruthenus. The sequence goes on along the minus strand of NC_081199.1, from coordinate 42,286,126 downwards.
TTAAGAATATTATTAGCACAGGGTTATTTTTGTATGTCCTCCTGTGTCTAGAGGTTTCAGAATCATACATCAGTGCTGTGTGTCTTTTATCCAGTCCCTCCACAGTGTGTTTCTATATCCTCATTGTTTCTGAATTGTTACAGATGGTACTGCATATAAGAGTCTGTACAGTTATTTTATGTCAATATTATTTACAGGTTAAAGCACTGTTTATATTCAGTATACTTGTACCATACGAGAGCTGCATAAACAACACCTTTAAACCATATTAGTTTCATGTTTTAAGTACATTTGAAAACAATATAAGTACATTTATTTAAAACTGCATGATATTTTGAAGAACAAAAAAGAAAACTGTGCCCATCATATGTACAGTTGCAGCTAATTAAGAATGAATGGATATTGGTGGCAAGGGGCTTGTTATAGGAATTTAAATAATGGATGTTTTTGTTTCACACATTTGAAACTGATACCCTCATACAGAACTAAAGAAGTGCATTTTTTCATTAAAGTGCAATAGTGTTTTTTTTTTTTTTCTCTTTCTGAATCGTTCTAATGTGTAAATAGTTTTGTGAAAATGGAAGTATATGAGAACCGATTTTGGAATCTGTTCAATACTGCAAACTAATTGGACTGGAAGAAATGGTTGCAGAATGGTACTCATTTGAATATGGGTTTTGCTGTAACTGTTTTGTATTGAGTGCATACTGGAATAAATGTAGGGAATCTCAGGTACATTCACCTGCAGTGTGTGGTTGTGAGTTATTCCCTTTGCTGTTTATGTTTTAAACAGACATGTGAACTGACGCTGAATTTGTGCATAAAAAAGCACTATATCATAATTAATCCAGTAATAAACAAATTCCACTGAGAATGACTGCACATATCACAAAAGACTAAGATAAGGGCAGTAGTGTGGAGTAGTAGTTAGGGCTCTGGACTCTTGACCGGAGGGTTGTGGGTTGAATCCCAGGTGGGGGACACTGCTGCTGTACCCTTGAGCAAGGTACTTTACCTAAATTGTTCCAGTTATGTTGGAAGTTATGTACTTACTCTTTAAATAACAATACATACTATTAGTCCAACAAAACACAAAAACAGCAAAAACAATACTACTAATAAAGAGACCCTGTATTGAAGGTTTACACACCATCACCCCTAACAGTGTACAGAGTTTATCTCTTTTAAGTGTTATTCTTTAAACTGGGTAGTAGAGAGAGTATTATTTAAATTGTTTAAAATCCTGCAGTATCCTCCTCGGTTCAGGTAAATCGAGTAGCCTTTAAGAGTGTTGTAAAAAAAAGAGGCAGTTTTAAGTGGTGGGAGTTTAAACTGAGCACATACATCTTCTTTCCTGTCTACGTCGGGGCACAGAATGCCCTAATTATTACAAGCACTGACTTTCTCAGAATGTCCTAGTAATTTGCAGAGTGGTGTTCCTTCTGCGGTACCGCAAACACTTAAGAGGGTGCGCTCTCAAAAACGCAGATTGTGCAATTTGTCATGGAAATAGAAGCACGACGTTCAGTGAAAAACACCTCTTGTTTGTGTTCTTCTAAATATAAACGTTACAGAAAGGTGAGGTTGCTTCGGTTCCCCATTAGAATTTGACACCTTGGCCTTATGCACATGAGAAAACAGGCGTCTGTGATGAAGTGTTAAACTTCCAGCTCACTGTATTGTCATGGTATGTTTCGCATGAACGGCAAATCTGTCCCTTCTCAAGTAATAAGAAAAACTCCTTACTGGAAAAAAAAAAAAAAAAAAGGTCAAGCATACAATGCTTGAGCTTGTGTTTTCATCTGTGTCAAAACCATAGTTTCCCACGGTTAGTTACATTATATTGATTGTTAGCTGATCCAAAAACAGCAGAGAGGAGGAGGGGGACTTGGACTGCAATGACTCCCTTTCCCAAAGTCACGAGTCAAAAAGCAACAGAAGGCAAGTGGTTTCAATCGGGGCTGCAGTTATCATGTAATGTAAACTGCTACAGTACAAACAGTGAAGGTTTCAATCAGGGCTGCAGTTATCATGTAATGTAAACTGCTACATTACAAACAGTGAAGGTTTCAATCGGGGCTGCAGTTATCATGTAATGTAAACTGCTACAGTACAAACAGTGAAGGTTTCAATCGGGGCTGCAGTTATCATGTAATGTAAACTGCTACAGTACAAACAGTGAAGGTTTCAATCAGGGCTGCAGTTATCATGTAATGTAAACTGCTACAGTACAAACAGTGAAGGGCTATTCATCCTGTGTTGAAATAATGCCCAGCACCCCGCTATAGTATATTTTATTGTGAAAGGGCGATGGTAATATCCAACACTATAGACTCTTTTGGAAAAGGGAGACAGCGTTCTGTTAAGAAATACAATCCAGTTCCTTTTAATGACAGGCTTTATATTGTTCTGTTGCCTGTACTCCATTGAGAGCATTCATTTGGATGGAGCAGAAGTACCAGATTCCGCGTTTCAGTGGCGTATACAAAATAACATGGATTCAGTACAAATATATATATATATATATATATATATATATATATATATATATATATATATATATATATATATATATATATATATATATATATAGCAAGATCATTCACATTTAAAATGATGCTCATTGGTTCCTGTCCACTGGAACTTGATGCTACAACCAGAACAAAGAGCAACAACACAGTCATTTTACAATGTTGATTATTACAATTAATCAACAGTAAACCCAGAGACACCACAATAAAAGCATGGGTAAAGACAAAGTAAAACCTGTGCTAAATCATGTGAAAACAAAGCAGTAAATCTGTAGTAAACTGGAAGACAAGAGTGGCAATTACTTGGGAATTGTTTACACGGTACTCTGAAAGAATCAGGCCCAGGTGCTTGCTAATCTAAATGCCTGCTAACCCCTCCGCTTTCTAAAACCAACCACCCATGGTCTGCACATATTCACGTTATTAAGAAGAAAGAGGAAGAAAAGATTGCACAGCCATGATGTATAACTACCACAGGTGCATCTGAATAGTGTAGGCTGGAACACAAAACCCCACATACAAAAGATAACTAGTGTAAAAAAAAAGGCCAATGAAGGATAAAGTTAAAAAATAACCATTATTATTATTATTATTATTATTATTATTAATATTACAGCATCCCACAGCCACACACTGTCACTTTATAGATCCACACTTCATAACACAACAGTAACAATGATGCACTGCATGGGAGTAGTTTTGTTAACACCTGTGCATGTCAGGGCTATTACATTAGACCCAGTGCTGAGCACAGAAAGTATGGAGATCATATCTAGATGCATTACAAAAGAGTCAGAAGATAAGCAGGCTTCCTTCATTGTGAAATTCTGGTCATCTGAACATTTGCAAGAATAACGTTTCTACAGAGCTCTGCACAAAACCATTTTCTTGGAGCTGGTATTTGTTTTCAGTGAAGATCTCTTAACCAGCCGATATGCTATGGGTACATGTAGTGAAGGCGTGTGGTTTTATCAACAGTGAAGACCCAAGTTGTTTAGTTTTTTCTTTTTGTCCAAAGCTTGCTAAGGTGAGCCCTTGCTCTTTTCAAAGTCCTTTCCTAAAGCAGCCCATGGATACCCTCCTGACTCAATCCAGAGCCTCGCTTTGCAAATTCACAATGATCATGAAACTGCTCAGACCTGTTTGGTTTTTGGCCTTTGGAAAATGTGATTTTGGTTTAAAGTGACAAGTTTTAACTCCATGTCCATTATAGAAAAAATGAATGAACCCTTTGAGATCCCATTGAGCCAGTTATTACCTTGAAGAAACTGTTGGCATACTACACCCCCACAGCATTACCAGCTATGACAACACAACACGATTTGGAACAAATATTGCACATTGGTCATGATATGATAGTTCAATCTAAATTCAATTCTTTCTGATTGTCTTCAAATCACTGCAGTGTAGCAGTTCACTCGATTATTATACTGTACAGTGGTGTGCCATTTTCATAACGGATGCTTGTGATCAGGGCCGGATTAACCTAGATGCAAATTACACTATAGCCCAGGGCCCCCAGCAGAACTGGGGCCCCGCGAGGTGGCTGTTTGTTTGGGACATTTTACAAAAACTGCATGCCGGTCGGCGGGCCCACACACGCAGGAAGAGAGGCGCACAGAAACTTGCTTTCGGTTAATTTTGTTTTGTATGACGGCTACGCATTCCTTCTTGATTACAGCATACCTGGTCTCTGAGTCTCTCACGCAAGCAGCTTCCTGCTAATGTACAATACCAAATGCTCCGCGCCCTCTACCTCCTGGGAGAGATCCGTCATTAGTCCCACTACGTCAGAGGTGTCAGTCTGCAGGATGAAATGTATGAATCATGCTCAATTTACGTATTCATTTATTTCAGCCAATTTAAAAACCTGTCCTGTCTCAAATGTGCACAGTATGCCTCTTTAAATTTTAGAACTGTTCCTTTTTTATTTGGGGGTTGAAATTTTTGAAAAAAAGGCGAGTAAAGGTAAACGTGTACAATGCGGGAGGCTGAAGGAAATTCAAATGTGGATGTCTGCAGCTGGCAAGAATGGTTTAAGTCCATAGTGTTTGTTTCTCTCGCTACAAAAAAACCCCCAAAAGAAGTAAAGGACAGAAAAGTTATTCCCTTTTTTTGTTAAACTACGTTGTTTTGTTCTATAAAACTGGGACTTCCTGCGAGGGCCAGCCACACTGTACCACATATCCCCCGGTGGCTGGGAGATTGATGGCACTGTGGGATCTATTTTAAACCCAGAACAGCCACTTTCATCTCCTGCTGTGGTCACACCTGGCACTGAAGCCCCTCTGGAATTGTGAAGGGAGCAAAGTGGCCATGTTGGCGTGTGCGTGACAGTGCGAGTCTGAGAGTGTGTGTGTGCGTGACAGTGCAAGTGTGTGTGTGTGTGTATGTGTGCGCATGACAGTGCAAGTGTGTGTGTGTGTGTGTGACAGTGTGTGTGCGTGCCAGTGTGTGTGTGTGGGGTGGGGGGGGGCACAGCGGCCCACTTCTCCAATCCCAGGCCTTTATCAAGATGGAAATGAAGCCAGGACCTGCACCGCTAGATTAAGCGGAGTTTCACTTCCAACAGCCTGCTGCCTTATCTCTGCCCTCGCAGCTTTCACCAAAATCCCTGTTTAAAGATGTACTCGATTTAGCACCACCACTAAACAGGCACTTTGAAAATAGCACACAAAAGGGATAATAAATTGCCATAATAAATTAGTAGCAGCAATCGTAGTAATATTTAATGCATTCCCTCCAGCAACAATGAAATGAATAGCATGTAGGAACAGAAGATGAGCATTTGTTGAAGGAAGCCTGATTTGAATACATCCTGGTGATCACACCCCAATAGAAGTGGAGTAAAGAAGCAAGAGCTGCATCATGAAATAATCTCAAGGTTTCTTATACATGCCTCTGTTACATTTGATTTGATTTGTAAAACTTTAGTTTGGAGGTGGTATATATATATCATGCCATACTAATTATAACAATATTACAACAGAAATGGCTTCAAAGCTCAATTGGCCTTCAGTTTTATATATTTTTTAATCATGCTCTGGCACTGTACATTGCATATTTAGGAGGTTATGGTTAGGTGCAAACAATCAGGCAGAACAGCAGGAAATCAGGCAGCCGTTAATATAGTGATGCCACTAAGCACTTTAATTTAACAAAAATAAAGAAAAACAAATTATTTTTAAACGAAGCAAAACACTATGTCCCACTTTTTGGCAGCAGCCAACTGGCTCTCCTTCCTAAGCCCCAGCCCCTACAGGCTACTTGAAGCCTTTTATACACACCTGCCTCATAAATTAAACTGAACAATTCATGAATTGGACTGCCAATCATGGCTCACAGTTTACTCCATTTTATCCACATTCATACATGGTCTGTAAGTATTTTAAAAAAGGCATAAACTTAACTCTTTCCTGGCTTTAGAACACACATTTCACCCAAACTATTGAACATTTATATAAAAAATAAACACATTTGAAGTTAAAGATAACGCTTTTATTGATGTAGTTTGTGGAATTATGCGCATTTATACAAAATAAGTTAACACAAAATATATCACAAAAAATGTTTGTGTAAATGTTGGACTCATTGATTATTTGGGCAGCAGTGTGGAGTAGTGGTTAGGGCTCTGGACTCCTGACCGGAGGGTTGTGGGTTCAATCGATAGTAAAAACCCAACTGTATAAATGTGTAATTGTATGTAGAAATAATGTATAATGTGATATCTTGTAACAATTGTAAGTCGCCCTGGATAAGGGCATCTGCTAATAAATAAATAATAATAATTTCACTCATTTCACAGTGTGGAAATAGGTATTTCAAGATAAGTCAAAATGTATAATTTTCTCTGGAGTTATTATTCAACAAATGTTCCTAAATATTTCAATGCTTACCTGATAAACAGTAAATGCTAAACTTTAGAATATTTTGTTTTTTATGTCCACCTTTTAAAGACATACTAAACAAACAAAATAAAACCATTAATAGATGTAAAAATAAAGGCACATGAAATGTTCCCTTTGTACTAGACAGAGTGATCTTTAGCAGAAATATGTTTGATGTTGCTGGCGTCCTTTTCGTTAAAGACATTTTTAAAGAAATCGTGCAGCTCAATGCAGTCTGTGTTCAATAATTCATCTGAAGCAAACACCGAAGTATAAAAGGGTAACATGGGGGAAAACGCCCCCCTTATGGGAAAATTTTATTTTATGCACACACATGATGGAAATCTGAAATGAAATAAGTTGAAAGATAAAGTCCATAGATGAATGTACAAATACCACGTAAAAAAATCATTAAATACATTAACTTTTTTGTAATTGAACAAAATATTTTTTGTTTCTAAGGGGAAACACCGCCCCCCCCCCAAAAAAAAAACAATACAAATCACCTACAAAATAAGGTGAACTTTGTAAAAATTTAAAAGAACAAAATACACTAGGATGAAAAATAGAGAACTATTTAAATTACAAATGTTCTTAAAAACGTTTTAACATTTTAAGCATTTAAGAATTAGAGTGGTATCCTAAGTCTCAACATGAACTGTATTTAAATCACAAATGTTTTTAAAACATTTAAAACATTTTAACATTTTAAACAACTAGGTGTGTCTTCCCCTATATGGGAATGGTTTTGAAGCTCAAGCTTCAACGTGCTGCTTCTGGTTTAGATATACGTTGAAGAGGAACACTAGGATGCAAGGATTGTGTTTACAAGGGATTTGGAGCCATTAAGTGTTAGGCATCACTGCTTCAGTGTGATTTTGTGAAATATTTCAGTATTTGATTGTTCACAATGATAAGTGCGAAGGGAGCTGTGGCTGTCTAGCACTGTGGTCTGTTATTTCCATCAGCTCAACAATTCTTGACCTCAGAATTTAAATGTGTAACCTACCTTTGTTGAAAAACATTATATGTTACATGAGTTTACAATTTATAAGGGAACTCATATGTTTTGCCTTGTAAGAACTTTTAATAATTATTATTTATTTCTTAGCAGAACTAAGAACAATTGTTACAAGATATCACATTATTTTTACATACAATTACATTATTTTTTTACACATTATTATTTTTACATACAATTACTCATTTATACAGATGGGTTTTTACTTGAGCAATCTAGGTAAAGTACCTTGCTCAAGGGTACAGCAGTAGTGTCCCCCACCTAGGGGGGGCAAAGACGCTTGTGTAGCACACAATGTTTAGTTGCAGTTATACTCTGCATCCTACATAAAAGTGGGGCTAATTATATCATATTAGAACCGGCCTTACTATCCCAATGTCTAATGCGACTGCTGAGCACAGCTTTTCATGCCTTCGACAGCTGAAAACATACCTACGATCAGCCATGACTAAGCCTGTATGTTTGGAATTCCTCTTACAATCTGAGCTGCAGAGGGCATTGTGAGCATTATCTCTCAAGACTGCGTCACGTGTAAAAGACATGTGGACCCCGCCTGGATATGATCACATGGGTTGTTCCAGCGTTCGATTGGCTGAGGCTGTCTGGCTCTGGTCTGTGTCTGTGCAGCAATCAGGGATCAATGTTATCTCACCATCACTGTCAACCACAAGGAAAACATTTCAAAATTCAGGAACCCAGAGTGGAGAAATGCCAGTGACCATTGAGCGATGTAGCAACAGCAGGGGCCAATATCATCTTGCATGACTCCCCCCCCCCCCTCCTGAGCTCTCCCAGTACTACACCTCACACATTGTTCACTTATTAGCTGGAGGGAGACATTTATTGAAATGTTTTAATTCATGCAGAAAGAATGGTACTATAGTAAGTGTATAATGACACCACATTTTTTGCGATACATTAATGTCTTGGCTTGAGCAAAAACAATTTTGTATTTTTTTCTGTATATCTTATAATTCATGTAAAAAAGCATGTTATAAGAAGGACCAATAACAAATTTCTTAGTTTTTTTAGAGTGCCTTTGACAGTCAAAGCTGTCCCAAGACAAATACTGTAGGTAAATATTGCTTCCAAATGTTACTCCCACAAGAACTCACTTCAGTTTTATCGTGTGCTGCCCTGCCTACGAGGGGCAGGAAACGTGTTAGTGAGGAGGAGAGGAGTGTGGGACCGGGGCTGAGGCATGACAGCAGGAAACCAGGAATCCTGCTATACTGGTGTGTGCAGTTGGCTATCCCAACATCGGAATCAGGTTAATTACTGTAGGTCGCTTTGTAAGACAAACAGAAACTAATTCAGTCTAATTCCCCCTGCAGGGAAGAACAAGAGGGAGTGTCATATTACAGGGCAATTATAAATAATAATAATAATAATAATAATAATAATAATAATAATAATCATAGTCTCCTCTCGATTGTGCTTTTTACTGTTTAGAGACAGTTCGACTCACACTCAAACAAAAACAAAAGGTGTTTGTTGAAGATCCGCTCAGACACTGGAGACGTTCCAGTGGTGTGGTTGCGGAAATTAAACAAAGCGGTGGTTCAGTCAGGGAACTCGCTTAGATCAAATCATGTAAACATCAAGCATATTTTAGGCCCTTCCAATAACCTGATTAAATCGAATAGCTAGATTCTTATTTGTTCCTCGATAAACAATGTGTCCAATGATCGGCAAGGAAAGGACTTATAGCTTACCTCAATAATCCATTTTGTCCCTGCTGTGCATCAGAGTTCACCAGAGTTCATCTCCTTCTCCCCAGCCTCCACCTGTCTGAAGAATATAGTGTAAAATATCTATATTGTACAGTCAGCACTCAGATATCCATTACACAGATAGACGTCAGTCACTTATTAAGAATAAAATCAATCCCCATTATATATATATATATATATATATATATATATATATATATATATATATATATATATATATATATATATAATATATATATATATGTAACACATTAATACACTTACCGTCACACGCGATTTCCGACTCTTCATCTCTTCAATGTTACAATTTATTTGAATATCCGTCACAGCCTGCCTGTTTTTCTCTGTAATGCCAGTCTGTCTTTATTATGCAGTTACACAGCGCTTCCTCCAGTTTCACCTGATGAAAATGCAGCCAAAACAAAGAGAACAAGACCAGCTACGATAATGTAACAGTTTTAGATACTGTGATATATGTATCTGTGATCTTTAGTTGCTTTTGTGCATTTTCATTTGCAAATTAACTGTGACATTAGGACCTTATTAAGCAGTATATTCTGCGCTTTTGAATACTGACTTTGGATACTGTTTTAATTTGGGAAACTGTGTTTTTTTTATTTAAATCTTTTGCTAAATTGCATTACCTTTCATGTTTGCACAGTTCTGTGCATGGATAACATTTAGATTTCATTTTGCTGTTGGGTCGTTAATGGGAGATTTTACATACCGCTACAATACGTACCAGATTTAAAAGTATGTACTGTATTACAGTCCACTTGTCGTCTCTTTTGGCAAGTGATATTTTCAGAATCATATCATTCTGAATTAAAATACTTCTTCTTTTGAAAATATAGTATTGTACCAACAAAACCAATACAGTATGTCTAAATGGAAGCCTGCTTATTTTAAAACACAGTCCTTTCAGCCATGTGTTTTTGATATTCTAGTTGTGTTCGCTGAAAACGGACAAGGGTTGGAACAGGCTAAAATGAAATAATCAGATATGCGTCACACACGTTTAACCGTCACTGAAGTCAACATTTTATAGGGTCGGATATGTGATTGCTGACTGCAGTAGCGTTATCTAGTCTATGTTTTAATTAATAATCTATCAAATGAGTTTCCTGACTGAATCGTGATGGCTTAATTTAACTGCTAACATTTGTACAGGTCACATTTTCCTTCACACCTATCTTGGAAGTGTAAGATGAAGTGTGTGAGATAAGGTTCCACGTACGTGACAAAAAACGTACCCTTCACAGATAAGAGAGTCTGAGTCATTTTACATCAATAGCAACCCCAAGTGTACCAAGCCATCATGCTGTCATACACCTAAAGGAGAACTGTATGTCATATTGGAGAATTGCACGTTATATAGGACTGCATGTCATATAGGAGAACTGCATGTTATATAGGAGTGCATGTTACTTTTGTTACATTGTGCTCCGTTTGTTTAAATAGGGCACTACGTGTGCTGTCTGTTTAAATAGGGCTCTACATGTGCTCTCTGTTTAAATAGGGCTCTACATGTGCTCTACCTGGCACGTGACCTTTTTTTTTTTTTTACTCAAACTTTAAACTTGTTGAAGCTAATAAAATAATCCACTCAGTTTGTCCTCGCTGCACAGACAAAAACTGCAAGAACTGTAAAGGAAGTGAAGTAAAAGGTTAAACGTGACGTTCTGTAACCAAGACAGCTCTGCTCTGTCTCGGAGGGGTAGCAGAGCACCCACAGGACCTGATGAAACAGCGTTGCCCTGGATTTCTTGGTAATAATAAGTGGCTTGTGGTTGTGTCATACCGAGAATGGCTGCGTTTCACTTGGTGACTGGATGAATGTTGAAGATCCCGTTCTTCCTTCCTTTGCTCTGTTCAGGCTCTCATCTGTTTCAGTTGCCTGCCGTGGTCCAAGGCACCTGGGCTCCAGCACAATGGAATGGACACGATGGACACCTCACTGGTGAGCTGCTGAGCAGACTCTTTCCAGTTCACACATTGCAAGTACTTGAGAACCCTGTATTTCCTGTAACCTTCTTGTGATGAAATCACTAACCTTTTCAAAACAGCACTCTCTTGCTATGGGTCGAAATGTCAATCACTGCGGTTCCATTAATAATGCAAACATCACCTGCAGCATGACAGTAACAAGTGTAATGGGTTAAATGAATGCATTTTCAGTGAAGTGCGAAGATTTGGGACGTCTCCCCTTGTCCCCATCATCATCATCTTTATTATTTGTTTATTTAGCAGTTGCCTTTGTCCAAGGCAACTTACATAGATTAGGGTGTGTGAACTATGCATCAGCTGCAGAGTCACATACAACAACTTCTCACCTGAAAGACGGAGCACAAGGAGGTTAAGTGACTTGCTCAGGGTCACACAGTGAGTCAGTGATTAAGCCGGGATTTGAACCGGGGATCTCCTGGTTACAAACCCTTTTCTTTAACCACCGGACCACACAGCCTCCTCATCATCATCTTCATCATCCAATGTGGGTATTATATAGACACTCTCAAAATAATATACAACCAAGCCCTACTAATATCACAAACTAAAACTAAAAATAAAGGGCATGTTAAAAAGCCAGCTGGACTATCTGAGTTTACATGCACTTCAGGATGAAATCAACTCTTGCCAAACAAAGCACTGTGTTTCTGATATCAGGGTCTTACTCTATTTTTGTGTGGTATATAACTTTACATTGTGTCTGTAATCACTCTGTATTTACAGCAACAACGAAATAGCAACCTAAAGCTTACAGTCTGGGTGAAGCTCTTAGTGTTGTTCAGTTGGTGTTTCTGCATCGCTTCACTGTAATGTGCATTCAGTCTGGGTGAAGCTCTTAGTGTTGTTCAGTTGGTGTTTCTGCATCGCTTCACTGTAATGTGCATTCAGTCTGGGTGAAGCTCTTAGTGTTGTTCAGTTGGTGTTTCTGCATCGCTTCACTGTAATGTACATTCAGTCTGGGTGAAGCTCTTAGTGTTGTTCAGTTGGTGTTTCTGCATCGCTTCACTGTAATGTGCATTCAGTCTGGGTGAAGCTCTTAGTGTTGTTCAGTTGGTGTTTCTGCATTGCTTCACTGTAATGTGCATTCAGTCTGGGTGAAGCTCTTAGTGTTGTTCAGTTGGTGTTTCTGCATCACTTCACTGTAATGTGCATTCAGTCTGGGTGATGCTCTTAGTGTTGTTCAGTTGGTGTTTCTGCATCGCTTCACTGTAATGTGCATTCAGTCTGGGTGATGCTCTTAGTGTTGTTCAGTTGGTGTTTCTGCATCGCTTCACTGTAATGTGCATTCAGTCTGGGTGATGCTCTTAGTGTTGTTCAGTTGGTGTTTCTGCATCGCTTCACTGTAATGTGCATTCAGTCTGGGTGATGCTCTTAGTGTTGTTCAGTTGGTGTTTCTGCATCGCTTCACTGTAATGTGCATTCAGTCTGGGTGATGCTCTTAGTGTTGTTCAGTTGGTGTTTCTGCATCGCTTCACTGTAATGTGCATTCAGTCTGGGTGATGCTCTTAGTGTTGTTCAGTTGGTGTTTCTGCATCGCTTCACTGTAATGTGCATGCAGTCTGGGTGAAGCTCGTGGGACAGGGACCCTGGTACTGCACTGGAAAGTTCAGCTCCAGTCTTGCCCATTTTAAGAAAGCATTTGACACAGTTCCAGATCACAGCCTGCGCAGGGTTATAACTAGAATATCAATTACAATAAAGCATTAGTAATCGTCTCTGATGCCTCTCCTAGTTAAATCCCACACAGGGGACAACCCCAGACATCTGGGGCAACACCACGGCACAGACTGTGGTCAAAATCATCTTTAAAAATGATGTTTTGTATCTCTAATCTTATCTTATAAAGCTTATAATAGTTCACTGTGCTGGCTGTGTGGAAACATTCCCTCTGCACGCGGACGCTGCTGCTGCTCCAGTATCCGCTGTTCTGTATAAATCTGTATATTGCATTAATAATGTATTGTGAAGTGTTATTCATGTAAATGCTTCCTAATATATGAATCTCTTCCACTGATGCAACCCCTTTCTACTGTCATTGTGTCAGTAGGATCCTTCGCTCTGCTACAGAAAATAATACGATTCCAACAGTAGAAAAACATTCCAACTGCACCCATCAATGGCTTGTGATAGGACAGCATCTAAAACCATCATTATGGCAGAAAGGCTGTTCTCGTGGTAGTTGTGAGAATACATTAGCCTCTATCTGTCACCCCCTCCTACCCCCCAACTACAAAGAGTGCAGCAAACAAAACCACAGCCTCCAGCTGCCAGTGCTTACCATGCCTTCACTAGGCTTAATCATACTCAAACTCTTTATAGGGTGGAGTCCTGGTAGAGGCTAATCCCTGAGAGTCCCCCTCACTCACTGGAGGTGGAAAGCACCCACTGAAAAGACCAGCCCTGAAACAGCAGAGGGCTTGTTACTATCATAATTATTACCATACTAACTAAGGAGGCTGTGGGGTCTAATGGTTAAAGAAAAGGACTTGTAATCATGAGATCCCCTGTTCAAATCCTGGTTCGTTCACTTAACCTCCTTGTGCTCCTCCTTGCGGGTGAGATGTTGTTATAACTGACTCTGCAGCTGATGCATAGTTTGCACAGCATTGGAAAAAGGCACCTCCTAAATAAATAATAATTCAGATATAAAGCTGAAATGAACAGACCATAGGAATGCCATCATAAAGAAAACCAGGTCTTAAATCAATGTATGTATGCATTTCAGATAAACATCTTTGACCTTTTAAGGTGCAAGGGACATATGTGTCCCACAAAATGAGGTTCACGAAACAGAGTTTAAAATTTACTGACAGTTTGGATCAGGTCATCGAAATGGTCAGTTTCCTCGTGATACTTGAGAATTTTATGTATTTTAAGAAACCGTTTGAACAGCCTCCCAATTCCTTGTGTACCTGAGGGTGTTAAAAAGAAACAAGCATGCTGTAAAATGAGAAAGCCCTCATGGCAGGAGAGTGAACACCTGGTGCAGGGTGACAGGGAGCCCACACACAGCAGCCTGACAGCGGGAAATGAGAGTCGGGCCTGAAAAAGAATGGCTCTTTCCAAGAGAAAGAGCCAGAAGCTGTGGTTGTGGTTTAACAAAAATGGCTCTGCAGGTGGGCATATGCTTGAACTGAAAATATCAGAAAAAAAGACCTTGTAGTTTTTGTATACGTGCCACGCGTTTGGCTTAGTAACGCTGAAGAAACTCTTTTAGATATTCCAGCAGCCGGAATGTCATGGGGTAGGACTCCTTCTACAGGAAGCAGCACAGTGCTAATGGCAGCTGTGACCCTTATCCAGGTGAACCCCACAGACCTGATAGGCTCCACAAACATAGCTCAAGAAAAACAAAAAAAGACTGACTTTAAATTGAAAAACTGTCCAAAGGTAAAAATGGGTATTTTTCCCCAACCTCAAGATGTATTTAATCGAACTTCCAGGCTGCAGTCTGTATGCAGTGCAGTGTAACCCACACAGTTAAACCACATCTAAAGAAAAGGGTTTCAAACGGGCGACTCCACCCAAACTAACCAAGCATACTCCTGTTTCCTCGACTGACCGCCAGAATAAATAAAACAGGTTGGCTTGTCATTCATTTTATTGTCTCTAAAACGTGGAGCTTTATCTAAACGGTACAGGAATTGACCTGCGCCATGTCACGGTGAATATTTGACACATGGTAAATATGCTGCTCCTTTCTATGGCCAGTTGTTATTTCCCCATGTGCAGGCCCTCACTTTGACACCATAGTTGAGGAATCGCACACTGCTGATCAGGACCCTGCCTGAAACCTGCCCTGATGCACCAACCCCTAGACTGAACTGCTCCCACATCAGTTCAGTGTCCTTCTCTATTCAGTCCTTGGTCTCTCTCATACAATACAACCCTACAATAGTACCCAGTGTCAATAGAGAACTGTACTGTCCACTGCCAAGCAGGGATCACTGAACTCAGCCAGATTCGACCACATGAAAATCTGCTGTTGTGCAGTAACCCTGAATTCTAATGGAAAAACAAAGTG
Source organism: Acipenser ruthenus (assembly GCF_902713425.1). Lineage (NCBI taxonomy): Eukaryota > Metazoa > Chordata > Actinopteri > Acipenseriformes > Acipenseridae > Acipenser > Acipenser ruthenus. Next base: position 42,270,923 of record NC_081199.1, on the reverse strand, counting down.
TCTTTCTTTTTCTGTCTTGTACTAAATCAAGGCTAGAAGCTCTGGAACCGGAGCTTGTGAGTGCTCCCTCTAGTGGCTGAAAGAAGCAACTACAGGAAATTCAGCACAGGCCCGCTCCACCAAGCTTCTTCTCGCAGTGGAAGAGTTGCTGGATAACATGCCGTTCAGGGAGGCTAAATAAAGGCATCATGTTGAAGATGGTGTGCTCCTACAGAGCTGGTTATTGTCAGTGGTGTTTTACAGATGCAGCATGCTGGGTGTGCTAGCCAGGCTCTGCCTTTGCACCCTTGTTCCTTTTTCCTTCACCATTAAGAGAGCTCTTGCAGTATATCCCCTTCAGTCACTGTGTGTGTAATTGTACCATGTTTAGTGTCCTGTCTATGTGTCTAATTTATAATGCATAATGTTTTTTTCAATGTTTTAGCTGGGCAACTTCTCGAACTCCACAGAGTTCACACAAAGTGTTTTAAAATGTTTAAACATGTAAAAAAAAATTAGTGACCAAAGGGGATGTAATATAAACAACTGAGAAAGAACATTCTGCTGCACCTCAACCCATTCCTGATTGTCAAAGTCCTTTGTGCACAACAATTCACCTCCAGTGTTTTTGCATTATACAGGATACATGTCAGTAGACAGTGAAGCCTGGATTAACCAGCCAACATGTGTGGCTAAGATGAAAGGGCATGCCTAATCAAGAGGACTCTGTCATTCACTTTTATTGAAAAAAAGATACACTTTTCATGGTTTACCAGTAGGAGCGAGTGACTTCTCAGTTCAAGGGATATTTCTAATAAGCAGCTGCTTGGTGTTCCTCACAGTTCTGTGTGTGCTAGCGAAGCTGTCCAGTCAGCACACTGTGCATCTCGCTCGCTCGCTCATTCATTTTGTTTCATCACTCTCAAGGTTACAGATTACATCTGACCAGCGCCCTCGAGTTCAAACAGTGCAAACCACAGCTCTGTGAGCTGAGCATTGTTGAAGGCCAGTCGAGTCAGGTCTCCGTTGCTCGATCGCCCTGCCGATAACAAGCCTGTCTGTGTTTCCACACAGGATATGGTTTCAGGGAGGCGGGCCTCTCCTTCATATTGAACGCAAGCACACAGTGCAGCTCCAGCCCTGGGGTTTGCCGTTACCAAGCTAGCAAGCTCAACCACGGCGCTTCTATTTCCAAATTGCCTGCCTCTTGAACCAATCAGCAAGCAAGCTAGAATTTTTTTTTGTTTTTTGGACCCTGAGCGAAAGCTTTTTTTTTTTTTTTTTTTTAATGAAAATGTGTAATGAAACGAAAAAGGGACGGTTCTCTTAATCAGGAGCGCAGTTATCTTAACTAAATAAGTATAACGGTATAAGCAAGCAGTGTTCTACTTCATTACTTATATGTTTTCAGAAATATCAAGATGTAGTGAGACCATCCTTCAATTGGGATCGTACTTGTTACAGCAATAAACCAAAGAGCTAGTATTAGAATGGAGATCATGCTTACTTATTGATGAGTTATGACATGCTTACCAAATCTCCACTCTCCCTCACATCCCAGAACAGCAACACAAGGCAGTTATATTACCTTCACCCCAAGGGAAACCATTTATCTGCTGTGAACTGTGCTCTCTTAAACTGCATCTGTCTTGAATTTTAAAAGCAAGGATTATCTGAACACTGTTGTTTTCTTACCATAATCAAATCATCAAGCACTTTCCTAGTTTCAGTTGGTGAAGCAAAGAGAATGTTAATATATCAGTTATATGTAAGAAAACATATTTTGATACAAAGGGGACTGTGTTCAAAGCCTTTAAATCCAAAATGTCACTTCAATCTTATTACTGTTAAAAGTTACCAGTTGTTCATATCAGCTGTGTGTGCAAATACTAACAGGTGCTGTTCTTGCAGAAATGGTGACAGCTACACTTTTGATTACAAAGCTCTAAATCCTCTCCCGATCCATGCTCTGTATGAAGTTTAAAACATGCCTTGAACTCTCTCGCCACCTGGTGGTAAATGCACAGAACTGCATACCGGACGCTTTTTGGCCATTGTAATTTGTTCTGGTTTGTAAGGAAGTTATTTTAAATGTTGAAGAACAAAAAGGTTCACACTGCAGTTTATAGGGATCCTTCATGAATTCACACTGCAGTTTATAGGGATCCTTCATGAATTCACACTGCAGTTTATAGGGATCCTTCATGAATTCACACTGCAGTTTATAGGGATCCTTCATGAATTCACACTGCAGTTTATAGGGATCCTTCATGAATTCACACTGCAGTTTATAGGGATCCTTCATGAATTCACACTGCAGTTTATAGGGATCCTTCATGAATTCACACTGCAGTTTATAGGGATCCTTCATGAATTCACACTGCAGTTTATAGGGATCCTACAGGAATTCACACTGCAGTTTATAGGGATCCTTCATGAATTCACACTGCAGTTTATAGGGATCCTTCATGAATTCACACTGCAGTTTATAGGGATCCTTCATGAATTCACACTGCAGTTTATAGGGATCCTTCATGAATTCACACTGCAGTTTATAGGGATCCTTCATGAATTCACACTGCAGTTTATAGGGATCCTTCATGAATTCACACTGCAGTTTATAGGGATCCTTCATGAATTCACACTCCTTACTGTCTTTTGATGTGCAGGTCAGACAGAGAAGCCAAGAGGGAACAGTACCAATGCCCCACTGAGGTGCTAATGTAGAGTGTTTCCTTTAAAAAAAAGAATCATAATAATCTGTTCTTTTCCATTCCATTTACACAAATAATGATGTAGTTAGTTAGCACTGTATGAGAATACCTTTATCTGTGAACTGCGATGAGTGTGTGACCTGGTTCTTAAACCCAGAGGCTGGGGGTAGGAAGAGTTCATTTTGTCAGGCTGAACTCGGTCAGGGGAGGGGAAGGTGAGCTTGGCCGATGTACTGGAAGTGAGCCGGGTGGTGAAGTCCCTGCTTTGTGATGGGCTGCGGAGTCACTCAGATCAGGGTTTCCCAATCCTGGTCCTGGGGACCCACTGTGTCTGCTGGTTTTCATTCCAACTGAATTACTTAACTCAACCCTTAATTGAACTGATAATGTGCTTAATTAGACCTTTTTAATTGCTTTCAGCTGTTAAACAGATTCAGGTTTAAAGTTAGCTATAGTTAGCTTAAAAGTAACTTGAACTCTGCAACTGTTTAAGATCTACAAAGGTCTAATTATGCAAATTATCAGTTCAGTCAAGGGCCTAGTTCAGTAATTGAGAGCTCAGTTGGAATGAAAACCAGCAGACACAGTGGGTCCCTAGGACCGGGGTTGGGAAACCCTGTCTTAGAGGTTTCACACCAGCGCTGTTCCAGGATTCTCCCTCGTGGCCGGGCTGATCTTTGCCCTTCACACCCTGGCAGGATGGGGGTGGGTGGGGGTTTGAACGGAGGCGAGTAGCATGTCAAACGGAGGTCAGGTAAAACAGTGTCAAATAAAAATAATGAAGCATTTTCCAGGAATACGAAACAATACTACTGCAACCATATCCTCACACAACACAAAATACTTAATGTGGGTGGGCTGCATTTAGATCTGCCGGGGCTGACTATGAGCTGCAGCATACTTCTCAGTGATTTACACTGCTTGCTGTATTTTAGAATAGAAATAAAAGTTAAAGAAATTAAAAAGTATAGCATAGAAATAAAAGTTAAAGTCAGGAACGTATAGAGAGGCGCAGTATATAGAACTACAGTGTGGCAGTTGAAACTCAGCAGTTCATTTTGGAAACGGGTTTTCTGCGAACCAGCTTGGATCGCAGAACACGCATGTAAAAACAGCCGTGTGTATTAGAAGTAAATGTCTAGTCTGGTCTTGTCAAAGATGAGTCAACTAACTTCCTCTAGTCAGTGGGGTTTGAACCTACAGCCCCAGTTCCAAGGCTCCTCTTCTAACCACGGTGCTCAGTGGAGTAAAGAGTGCAAGCTAAAATCAGATGAAAGGTTGACATCATTTCGATTAACCTATGACCCTTTTTTCTAAATAGCCCATGGGTTATTAAACCCCAGATTGTGGGTGCGTCAAGCTTTATATGTAATACCCAGACAATTTTACCTTATGATTCACTGCAACCTCCATACAAGTACAGTGGAGCATTACAGAAACCAGGTTGTGTAACTCGGAGAGGAAATACAGTAAGGATAGGGTTAAACGCAGGCAGTCATTCGATGAGCACCCCGCCATTTAGATAAGAAGGGGCTGATGCAAAGAGAAACTACTAGTCATAATGGAAACCAGGTTCACACTAAAACCACGGCTTCTGAACCTCACCCACACTTAACAGTAAAAACCCTCTTGAATGAAATTGAGAAACATCTGTACATCTGTGTGTGTGTGTGTGTGTGTGTGTGTGTGTGTGTGTCTTTCTCTCTCCTTCTCATCCCTCACCTCTCATTGGATGTGTGAGACACACCCACACAAGTTGTAGAGTCATTGATGTCTGCTACACTATAACCACAGGTGGAGTGAAAGCAGAAGGTTCAGCCTAGATTAAACACACAGATACACACAAGACACACATACCACGAGAGCAAAGGACAGGCAGTAGTTCCACTGGAAAATGTGAATCCTTCCCTTTGTGTGTGTGTGTGTGTAAGTAAAGTCATGCATACAAGGTGGGAAGGATTATAAATAAGAAACTTTTCTCACCTGCTGGTCAATCGCAGGTCAGCATCATTTTCTGGAAACTTGAGCCTCTCGTCGAGCTTCTGAAAAAGGGTTTACGAGAAACAGCAGCTCTTTTCCAATCTTTGCTCTGCGCACTAAATGTTTTGCATCTTACTAATTCAGCAACAGTTTGATAAATCAATCTCATCTACACAAGGAGTATAAGAAGCTTTTGAATAGCCAATAATATATTTCAATAATAAATGACGGTTCTACTATGTATCCCCCAGTGGTTACGCCTTCCCTCGTTTATTGTTTTTTTTTCTGTGTTCCCCTCTTATCCCGTATCCTCTGTGTGAACAGTATTACAACAGCTCTTTATTGAGGGAATCAATAACACCTCAAAGGGGAGGAAAATATTTAGAAGGAAAAAAACAATAACTGACTGCCAAAGTGCTGCTGAAAATGTTTTTCTTTTTTTTTCCCCACCAATACTAGAACATCATTAACTGGGCCCAATTCACTAATCTTTAATTAACTCATGCCTTATTTAGGAAAGAAAAAAAATCGGATTTGAATAAAATTAAATTTGACATTCATGAAATGGTTTAAGAAGCTTATGATAGATTCATGAAAATTAAAGAGCATTTTATTATTAAAAATAAAAAAACTGAAATTGAGGCTCATGAGTTATTTAAGCACTGATTTTTTAAAGTCTGTTTTTATGAATAAAAACTATTTGATATTCCTGAAACTGATCTGGACTACTGATGGTTTCAGAAACAGCAGTAAATAAGGGGGTCCCTGAGGGGGCTCACCTGGTAGAAGCATAGCCATGTGATGTGCAGGGTGAGTCATACAGCATAAGTTCACGTCCTGGCTGTGCAAAGTGGCCGGTCCTCTCTGGGGAACCCGAAGGGAACGTCGTATTGGCTCTAGGAATGTCGTCATGATCCTATGACTGTTTGTATTGCTGTATTTGTTGGTTGCATCTTCAGTCCATAGTGAGGTCTGTCTGTGTTCACCTGGACGCAGAAGCATCTGCCAGCCAGGCACACAGTCCAAGCCCCTTACCAAAGTCTAAATCATCTACTGTCATACCCATTATGACTACAACTGACTTGCAGCAGGAAGATGCATTTTGTTTAAAAATATAAATACAGAAGACACTGAATACAATATAGATACAAAAAGCATTCACGCATGGGACAGAACAATTACACACATCCCAGATGTTTCAGATTTGTTTTCCTATATACTGTTAAGCAGTGCCCACTAGTGGCTTGCTTGTTAGATGATGTGAGACACCACAGCTACAGGTAGTGGACAAAAAAATGGAAACACCTGGGTAAATGAGGGACACCAAATATATTGAAAGCAAGGGCTTCCACACAGGTGTGGCTCATGCGTTAATTAAGCAAATAACATCCCAGCATGCTTAGGGTCATGTATAAAAATGCTGGACAGGCCTGGTTGCCTATAATTATGGCCAGCATGGCTGCAAGAGGAGACCTCAGTGACTTTGAAAGAGGGGTGATTGTTGGGGCGCGTTTGGCAGGAGCTTCAGTGACCAAGACAGCTCAACTTGCTGATGTTTCACGGGCAACGGTGTCTAAGGTGATGTCGGCATGGAACTCCGAGGGAAAGACATCATCAGCAAAGGGCAACAGTGGGCGGAAGCGCATACTCCAGGATCGTGATATCCGTGCATTAATTAGAAGTGCAAGGCAAAACAGGTGAGCAACTGCAGATCAATTGACTGCAAATTTCAACCTGGGGCACGAGCAGCCAGTTTCATCAAAGATGGTCCGCCGAGAACTCCACAGAGCGGGATACCATAGTGGTCCAAAGCCCTATTAAGTGACTTTACATTGGTCTTTCCATTTTTTTGTCCACCACCTGTACATTCCACTGTGTTTGAACCAACAGTGCCCCCTTGTGGTTGATTATGAAATAAGGTTAAAGATTGACAGAACGATTGACTTGATTGGCTAAGAGAAAGGGAGTTGTCATCATTAATGAGACTATAATAGGATGAACTAAGATGTGTTGATGATTGTCAGGGATATCTTGCAAAGAAGATGCCCCTTGTAAAATCCTCAGGACTATGCTGACAAGAAGACTCAGTGAGCAATCACTTTGTGGAAATGATTATGTTCTTGCTCTGTAGTGTAGGTGCATGCTTACACTGCATCCTTTTGTGTTTGTGTATATATGCATGCTTACACTGCATCCTTTTGTGTTTGTGTATATATGCATGCTTACACTGCATCCTTTTGTGTTTGTGTATATATGCATGTTTACACTGCATCCTTTTGTGTTTGTGTATATATGCATGTTTACACTGCATCCTTTTGTGTTTGTGTATGCATGCTTACACTGCATCTTTTTGTGTTTGTGTATATATGCATGCTTACTTGAGAAATGTTTTTTGCTCAACTGTCAGCCACCCTGCAAACTGACAGCTCTCATTGTAACTTGAAAAACTTAATGAGCGAGCTGACATAAAGACACAAAGCCAGTCAGTCCTTTATTGAAATCTGCAGAACTGCACCTGGGAATTACTGCACTCCTCTGCATCTCACTCACAGGGAGGTATTCTCTTTCAAGCCAGGGAGGCACATTTACAGAACACTACAGTTTGTCTGGAATATTTATTATCAATTGGGTTCCTTCATGTGTCATGGTTTTTTTTTTTTTTTAGAGAATCTGAAATTCTGAAATGGACTGTGCAAACACACACACACAAAAAAAAGAAATCAATCCTGTTCTCCCTGATTCCAATGCCTCTTTGCATTTTAAAACTCATTTTAAAACAAAACAGAAACATACAGCCCTGTAACATGGACCTGCCAGGTTTATATTGATTTGCAGTAAGGAATCTGCAAGGTGTTTTTCTTTTTTTATGGAGGGATGCATAACCATTGAAATCAATGCCTTCAGTTCCCTCAGTCTTGGATACAGCTGGCTCGCTTATTAAATAATGAACCACGGTGACTTGCAGCTGAAATTGTATACACGTTACACAACATTGCCTAAGGAACACTTGAACCTGTAGAAATGAACCCAGATCCTACCCTTGAGCTAGGTATGTCCCCATGATCCTCAGAGCGTGCTGCTCTCAGCTTTGGGCGATTCGCCTGTTGATTCCTCACTAACATGCATCTGCAGAGCTTTCCCACTGGAATGTACATTCACATGAAACCTTTGTTTGAACTTACCACTGTTTTTTTGCATGGTATTTTTGCAGTTTTGCCATGCTCTTTCTATGGGTATATGTGGCAGTGTGTCAGGGTGCCACGTGTGTGCGTGGGGAGGGGGTGAATATTGGGTGGCAGGGAGGGGGTGAATATTGGGTGGCAGGGAGGGAGTTAAAATCTTACCTGTAAAAACACGTGGTAATATGTCTGGAGCCGTGAACTAAATAAGTGATAAATAATGAATTAAGGCTCCAGCCACAGGTGTATAAATAGGGTGATCACAGGTGTTAGAGTGGTTAGTGTGAGAGGTGATGCTGGTGAGAGGTGGAGGTGGAGGGTTTCGTGTGGTGCACGCTGTCCCGTCTCGTTTGTGTGTTTACGATCGTTAATGTTTTTTGAAGACCTTTCGTTTTGGCCCTTGCGCATGTTGTTTTGTTAATGTGTTTTATTTATTTATTAAAATGCGCATTAGCGCGTTAAACTGCATTCTGTCTCTGAGTCTCTGTCTGTGCCGTTACCATACGGGATGGGAGGCTAGCCTGTCACAGTATACCACGAATGTACCAGTTTACCCTGGTTTGACATGTTTTTTAATGTGCTTTTGAATTGTAACAATGCATTACATCGTTATCACCGCTAGAGGGTACTGCTGTATAACTGTTATTTGTAGGATGAGCTTGATTAAATGTAAAAGCCTTTCCACACACTGTATATTAAATTATATAACCAATACTATAGAAAAGAAAATAATAGAAACATTTTCTTTTTGTTGGATTGAGCCAATTAAAAAAAAAAAAAGATTAACATCATTTAGATGTTTTATTTAACATGTAATCAAAGACACTACAGAACGATAGCAGAAAAGTATACTGGGGAGCTAATTACAGTATTTCATGTTGGATTTTGAATGTCACATTTTTTAATCGTTAACTATGGAAGTTGACAAAGCGGTATGATTGTAATTCAATATATTAACGTAACATTATTCAGAAGGCTTCGTTTGACTATGAAGCAAAATTGTTTCATTATATAAGGGGATGCAAAACGCCATAGCTGTACTGCTAATTCACTATTCTATAGGTAAATTACACAACAGTACATGCAATACTAACAAAACAATAAACGTAGCCTCGATTTACGATGGTCTGTACTGTCTGTATAGCGAGATTTTTTTAAATATATTTGACCATAATATTAATGTTATAGTTTATTACATATGATATAGCTACTGCATGTAACTTTCTGTTTGAAAAAAGAAAAAAACACCACAATGCACAAACAGCATCCCCAAATCGCTGTCCGCCGTGATGCTAGATCAGATATGGAACTAAATGATTTCACGAAAAGGCTAAAACGTGTTCCATTTCCACATGGAATGAGCTGAACGTGTCCGAGTGTGTCAGCCTCACGAAATTCCACCTTAACTAACAGACAGTAAAAATCAAATAAAAAAAAGAAACCACTTGCTTTTGGGATATTAATTTGTAAGTGTGTTCATAGAATGGTGTTTTTTGCTTATGAGCTGTAACAAATGCATTTGTACTGTGGGCTAAATTTTGAGATGCAAACATGTTTTTTTTTTTTTTTTTTTTTTTTAGAAACGTTTTCATACTAACTTGTTTTGTACTTGATAACATTAATTAAAAAATCCAATTGCTGCCTGATTGCATTTTGTGACTAATTTGAAGCTATTAATATGTTCCAGTATTGACTAAATCGAGTAAATGGTTTATTAAAATGTTTGCATATACTGATTAATTACTGTCTTGTTTATAGTCATCTTAAAATAATGTTAGACTATGTGGTAACACTTTATATTAAGGTGCTGCTTATCAATGTTTTATAAATGTGTTATACATATATATATACATGCTTAATAATTGTGTTATAGAGTGTTAATAAAGCATTATAGATGGTTTATAACCATGCAATAGCCATAGACAGAATTACAATTTCGTAAATCCTAGCCCCAGCACTGGTTGTACTACGTATGATGGATAACTCAAATGACCTCTCAGGTCTTGTTACTCAGGGGTGCAAATTGTTTTGAAAATTGGTGCTAAACTGTTTTGAAAGTCTAGCCCCAGAGAGTCTACTGGTGCTAAATGATCAAAACCCGTCTTAATCAAGCCTCCCCCTCACAACTTCCCACATGATGAGAGGTGTATTGCTGCAGAACAAAGGCTCCCATAGCGTAGCTCCCACAGGTTAGTGCTGTGTGCGTTTTATACGTCATCATTATGTGCTGCATCCCGATCACATGATAAGGGTGATGCATGTAGTAGGTACTAAAACGAAGTTTATTTCATAACAATAACCTAACCCTAAACCTAAGGTTCATGGGGTATTATGGTCACATGGTAGGGGTGCTGAGGGTCAATGAAGCACTATGTAAATTATAAAGCACTGTGTGAGCTACCCTGTGTGAGCTATGCTGTGGGAGCCTTCGTTCTGCAGCAATATACCACCATAAAGCCCTGCAATACCAAGAGCAGAGCCCAGAGAAGAGTCCCCTCAGCCAGCTGGTCCTGAAGCTCACTGCACTAACACACACTAATACCAACCAACCTCAGGACAGCACCACTCCAACACACACAATCAACCAAATTGAGTGCTTATTGGAAGCTTAATTGGTCCAATTAAGTAATTTAGGGTACAGTTGGAACAAAAACCAGGAGGGACACCAGCCCTCCAGGACCAGGATTGGAGACCCCTGAACTAGACAGTTATTAGATGGCACAGGTTGATACATTTAACCTGTGGCATTCTATCACTATCAGGAATGCCTATGGATTGTTAGAAGTATCAACTACAACAAAGTATCAATCTAGGCATTAAATAGATCACACCGATTGATACAATGAACTTGTGTCATTCTATCACTCTTGCAGTTAACCCTTTTATGGCCAGTGTAAATGTTTCCAAGTGGGAAGGACTGTACAGTTAATGGTTGAGGGGCACATTTTTACACCTTACTTGTACTTTGCACAACAATGTCTGTAATCATTACTATTGTACAATGTGTTTATGTTTCTCCATTATATTTGCATAGTCCAACTGATTAAACAGTATGTATAGCCTACAGTTTAAACTATCAGGAATAGATAAGGAATACTTTACCAATACAATACAATAGTATTTATGTTAAGTTGTTGAAGGGCACTAGTCTCTTAAACCCAGAAGTGAAAGAGCTGATAGAGGCCTTTATTGTATTTTTGTTTTTGCCTGTGACAGGTGAATAAAATATACTGAACATTCTATTCATGTTGAGGTCTGATAAACCCCTATGCATGACTATATATTGATGGACATTACATAAGCAAATTAGATGTCCTTTTTATGAATTTTAATGTATCTATTTCAGTGCAATGTAGTCTCTTCATTGTAAAAAAAGAATTACATTTTATTTATGTTTCTTCATGAGAAAAATAATGCTTTCTGGTGAGAGTAAGAAAATACATTAACTTTGATTCATGTACTAAGGGTTACTCTTAAATGAATTCACGATCCAGTTCTCATGTACTGTTTTTATGGTACTGTTTTTATGGCATGCATGACTTAGAAACTCGGCTGTCAGCTGAGCAGAAAATCCTAGAAACTGGGCTGAATTCAGAAAAGCAAAGCAGCCCAGAATTTAGGACGTTATCTGAAAACCAAAGCGGCCCAGAAATGCAGCCCTGATTGCTATTTCTGCACGAGAGGAACACAGTTTGTTTGACTAAAGCTGCGGTGCCTGTTTCTGCACAAGAGGAACCTGGTTTGTTTGACTACAGCTGTGGCACTTGTGTCTGGGGCAAGAGGGGCGCAGTTTCCAGCCCCCCTGCACTGTCTGTGAATTCCAGGACCTTGGACAGAAACTGGTTGGAATGGTAAAGCTGTCTTTATGAATAGTGTTCTCAGTAGCCTACAATGAAATATGTAAACAAGAATGTTGATGCATATTGAATAAAGCACATTGCATTGCATTGTAAAAACAAAGGTTTAAGAATTCAACACTTTAATTTCCAAGGTAGCGCTGTGGCAGAGAACAGGGTAACAGGCCTGTAAATTATAACTGTGCGAGTTTCATGGAGTTGGGATCAAACTTTATAATCCTAGTTGACTGCAATGTTGTTTAAACACAGATGGAACTCGGCCCATAGTTAATCCACTCCTGTCTGCCGCTTTCTTGGGAACTGTTTGTCTGTGTCAAGATGTCAGCTGGCTTCTTCGAGGAGCTACTGGGAGGGCTTCATCTTCCTGATCTTTCATTTAGTAGATAAGGAGTTTCGTTGTGGATGAAGACGTGAGAAAAAAATCCAGCAAGCTACGCAAGAGGCAAGCCCCTTAATTCTAAGATTGAAGAGTTACAGAGCCCCCCAGCAGTGCTTCCTAAAAACAAATTACTTTACCTTTGCTGTATCCTGTAATGTTCATATGGCAGCATTTATTTCCAGCCTATCCCAGACAGTTAAACAAACTAGGGAATTCGTTTTTTTTGTTTTTGTTTTACTTTTTAAACTAAGAAAGATATATTTGTTGTCTTCCTATTGTATCGTGCATGCAGTTCATGCTCCCTCCTGCAACAGAGCTCTGAGTGGTTGCTGTGTGTGTATTGTCCTTATAGTCCAGTTGTGGTTATTCCATGTATAAGTAATGTTAAAATATATACAGTATATACATCAGAGCCAGACAATATGTACCAGTCTGTCTGAGCAAAGAATCGCAGCAGTAATACTAAAATATGTATAGTATAGAAACATAGGACTAATACTAATATTAATACTCCTAATTATGAAGTGGCACAGTGGAATAGTGTAAGGGATAGTCTAATCTGGGTTAGGAAACATGGGGCTTTTCATTATTTTGTTGCTCTATCATCTTCCTCACTGAAGCCAGGCTGGGAAGAAAACCAGGAGGTTCCAGGAACAGACTACAGGTGTTGTGGAAGCTCAGTGAATGTTGTTGCCTAACATTACAGACTATCATGAAAACACACGGAGCAAAACGACAAAAGAGACATGTTGACAAAGCCGAATATATACCAATATATACTAAGACATGTTCATGTTCTCAGGAACTACAAAGGACTCGCTCCGAAAATGATTTTACTGCACAAAGATAGAAAGTTGTAAACATTGCTTTTGAAAGTCATCCAGAGATTGAAAACTAAAGAATATGCACAGGATTCTGTTGGCTGTATTTTGCAATTTAAAAAGCACTATCTAGTTTGACGTTTTTGCTTTTAAAGTTAAATTGCTCTGTAGAGTTGTATATAAGAACTGTGCTATTGATTGACCTTTTTCTGAAGTAAAAATCACAATTCAAGTGTAAAAAAAAAGGATTACAATTTGCATTTTTAATTCCTTTTTTGGTAACAGTACAGTAGATGGAATTCCCTGAAAACATTTTGCTATAATGCAAACCACCAGGAATAAACCACAGTAAAGCTATGCAGCTGCGCTTTGAGTTTCACATTTCCATCCAGCCAGGGGGATCATGTTTTAATCTGAAAATTAATTGCATGAGCCTGCCCTATTTAATACAGGTCATGTCTATGGGGCTTGATCTAAATATGAACATCACAAGTATATAAATTGTGGTGCTCAAATAGATAATATCTCATTAATTTCATGAAAATTATTTTTAGTGTTTAACTATTCACATTTGACTATTCTACTATAGAGTTCTGTGCAAGATACAAGCTGATACACACCCCACGAGGTCTCACAGCACCCGGCAAGCCTTCAGTGAGGCATCCTATACCATATTGTTATAATATCTAAGGAAACAAGACCATTCAACATTATAGATAATCTTAATGAGGTGTTTGTCTGATACAAGCAGTCTGACACAAACTGTCTGATACAAAGAAATTCCAGATGGCTGTATCACGTCAATATCGGGGGCTGCTGTACATTTCTTTATATGTTTTCTAGTTTTAAGGAGTAAAAAAAAAAACCTCTTCAGATGTCTGCAAGCCAGTCTATGAATATATTTACTTAGGAATGCAGCAGTCTTCTGCATAAACTTACTGTCTCAAAGGAATTCCACAGTGAACAATGATGTGCTCGCCACTACCAGTACACTGCGCCGTGCAGGAATTAAGCAAAGCAGTAGTTCTGGCAGGGAACTCACTTGAACCTTAGATGAACTCATGTAAACATCAAGCAGATTTTAGGCGCTTCCAATATAAGATCAAATCACCCAGTTGAATAGCTAGTATCTTATTTGCCCTTCGATAAACAATACATCCAATAATCAGCAAGGAAAGGATTTATATTTTACCTCAATCCATTACATCCCTGCTGTGCGTCAGAGTTCGCCTCCCCAGCCTCCACCTGCTTTTTGGCTTGGTCTAACGGGGAGGGCAGCTATCCTGCCCCCTGCCCATGTGTTCCCTATGGTCAGCTTCTCCACTTATCTGTAAGCTAATTTATAGACAAGGGTACCTCGAAAGGCAAGGCCAAAGAATGTGGTGTACAATATGTATAATGCAGTAGTGTAGTCTAGTCTATGTTTTAATAAATAATCTATCGCATGAGTTTCCTGAGTGAAGTATGCAGATGTTCAGAAGCACAGCTCAGTGGAAGCACAGAAATTGCTGATAACTGCTTTATACAGTGGAGCAGCATACCTACCACCCATTGAATAAGTTTCCCCCTTAAACTAACCTCCTGTTTACTCTGGGGCAGTAAAGCACACTTCCTTTCCTTGACCACATGCATGTTTTTATTTTACAAAAAACAGCCCTGAATCTGCCACAATATACAACTTACCTCCAAGGTGTTTTTTGTTTTCTAAGTTGTGTTTATTCGACACTGTGCTTAAAAGGGATAACATACTGTGCATGTCCACTGTTAGTTTACGCTCAGATAGCGAGATCGCAGTGTGCAGTCCTTGCATGCATTCTGACCCCCTGTATTTAGTATGCATTGGACAGATATTGTGCTCACCAGTGCACACAGTAAGTGCAATAGATCAGGTGTAGCATGCCAAGCAGTATAGTGGCTTAGTTATTAACTTCTGAATTCAAATAAATAAAAGATTCAGAGCATATTACTCTCTAAGTCACTGTGTGTGTGGTAACAGTGTTAAATCTAAATTGTGGATAAAAATTGGCACAGCTACTAAACTTTAATTATAGTATTATTCTGACATGTATCTGTATCACGAGATACACCTGGGATACAGCAGCCTTCACACTCCACCCTGGATCCATTGATTGAGGATGAATCAGGTAAAGAAGGAGAGCACACCCACACACGCCTTGCATAATTGTGAAGTAATAATGTAGCGCATTGGAGTGCAGGAGGGGTCATGTGGGTTCAAAGGGTTGTATACATCCACACAAAACTACAGACAAGGGGAACTGCTCTACTTTTAATGGCACTGTTTCATGCAAGGAATTAGGAATTCAAACTTGGGAATGCGCTTCTACAAAGCGATTCAGTTTGCTTTGAAACTACATTTAAACTTGCATTTCATTTTCTCTGACTTGGACATCTGCTACATTTTCTGATTCCATTAACCATCCTCTTACTCTCTTAGGATAACAACATGAGCTCATGCTTTGGAATCAATTTAACATTCATTTTTATCCTGGATTTCTTGTGCAAATGTATTTCTACTGTTGTTGCAAAGCAGTTTGAACCACACGTTTTTATTGTTGGCCTAATAAGTTTTTTGTTTGTTTGTTTATATATATACATTGCAATTGTATAAGACCCCTCGGTCTCAATGGGCAAATCTCCTGGTTAAATAAATAAATAAATACATAAATACAAAAAAATAAATAAAAGGAAAAGATTCTTGCTACTTTTGGGGCAAATGTCTTAAAGGAAAATATGTGTGTTTTTCTCACAGGTACCCAGGAATAAGTGGAGTTTGTATGTATTTGTCCTCCTCTTTGACTCCACCTAAAGGCAAAGGAAGCACTTTTGTGTGTTTCGTTTTATCTTTGAACACATCAGCAGCTCTCTTTGCAGGATTTTAAAGACTGCCCCCAGCAGAAAAGCAACAAGGCTGTATTGTGTTTCTGGTTTACACACAGACATGTTCTGCGGCGGCAGTCAGTGAGGAGTAGCACGATCAGCGAGGAGTCACGTGGTGACTGAAGAAGCACTGTGTCTCAGAAAATACTAGACTTCAGGGAGGGTCGAGGCTAGTTCCCATAAGAGGAAATGACCTTGGGGAGGGACGAGGTTGTGTTTAGATAACGTTTCTCATATTCAGAAATATTTTTAAAGTCCTCGGCTTGTCGTTTAAAGCCCCGAGTTGGACCACAGTCGGTTATATTAAATTGAGGGGGGGGGGGGGGGGGGGATTTTAAAGAGGTGTGACATCAACTTCTAGACTGGAAAACATACAGATACTGTATATAAAAAACTCAGCCCCAACATCTCCACCAGAATGATAATGAATACAGCTAAAAGGCAAGATTCCTCTTTTACAGCTTGGTCAGAACTTTTCACATATAAATATAACAAAAAAAAAAAAAACTAAAAGAAACTCAATGACAAACTATTTAAAGTAATTTCAATATCTTCAGTGCACTGAAAAAGAAAAACATCAACTTCAAAACGTTTGCTATTGAATTTATTTAATACATTTAAAGAAGAGCAGCCCTATAGAAGCCTGTGTTTATGTAACCGCACTCCCCTTCACAAGCAGCACCTAGACCAGGGGTGGGCAATTCTGGTCCTGGGGGGCCAGTGTCCCCCTGGCTTTTGCTCCAACTTTGCCCTAAATTATTTAATTGGACCAATTATTACCAATTATTGGTCTAATTAAGTAATTTACAGCACAGTTGGAACAAAAGCCAGGAATTTATAATGGCAGCG
This sequence comes from Acipenser ruthenus, assembly GCF_902713425.1. NCBI lineage: Eukaryota > Metazoa > Chordata > Actinopteri > Acipenseriformes > Acipenseridae > Acipenser > Acipenser ruthenus. The sequence continues at coordinate 42,254,267 of NC_081199.1, read as the reverse complement.
TCTAGAAACTATGGGACAGTTCTGCAAACAGGAAACAGGGAAGGAGAAAATATTATCATTTCGGGTGGATGTTTAAAGTCACCCATTTATTATAATGAAAGTTTCCTCACTGGGGGGAATATGCCTGCATCTGAATTTTTAACAGCATGCAATGGAACTGCTTTGTGATCTGCATTATGCATTTGAATAGTGTAATCTAGGGTGCGCATGCTTTCTCTTTTTTTTAATGCTCGTTCTACTGCAAATGAAGAAAGAAAATATGCACCCAGCATTCCAACATCCCCCTTTGATCTATTTTAAGGTGTACTGTGCCAAAGGGTTTAAAAAGAGTTATTGCATATTTAAAACATGTTAATGTGATAAGTCAGAGCCTAGATTAGATTGTTTGCAGAATTCAAATCACAAGATAACAAAAAAAGCATTTTCACGAAAATCCCTCTATTAACTCTATCAATGTTTTTATTTAGTCCTAAAAACATGGCCTTCTTAATCACATATGATGTGTATTGTTCACCAGAATTCGCCATATTAAACAGGTGTTCTGTTAGAAATTACATTATGTTAATAAATTCTGAACATGTATGTCTAAACTCGTATCACGTTTATGTATTCTTAATAATCCCCATGCCATTAGCATTACCATTATTTAAAAAATGTTGCTTAATAAATATCAAAGAAAAAAAAAACTGTCAATTAGATAGGAAATGAGATTCCCTCTATCAACTGCGCAGCTCAGGAACCTACACGTGTTTACAGCTCCCCACGCTGGGGAGAAGCGGTACTACATGCATGCGGTGCAGTTCAATACCACTGCACACTGGAGACAGAGAACCAACAGTAATTAAAAGTGTATTTGAGATTGTTTGTTAATTGGATGACCAAAACAAAACACGCCTAAACCGTTTTTTGAAGAAAAAAGACAACAAGGTAAATGTCCTTGCTTGTCCCATGCTTGTATTCAGTCCTATAGGCTTACCATGCTTTAACATAGTTAGAATTTGTACCTTACTGTGTCAGAACCACCTTGACAGACTTAAATAGCACACTCCAGTATTTGTGAGATGCAAAGCGATGGTGCGAGGCAGTGCTCCTGCTGTATAGGTATCACTGGGACAAGGGTTCAGTGTTGCATACTGTACCTATTACAAACCTCTCACGGTACCATATCTCGAGAGCTAAATTAAAACGGGTAGACTTACAGCTTTGCCATCTTACATTGTTTTCACAAAAGGTTTTAAAATCCATTTTTTGCTGCTTTTATATTTAGTTCAGCTTTTCATGATATGTGAACACGTGCATGTGTTTTTTTGGATGAGTCAAACAGAGGTATATATCAGCGTGATGTTGTAAGTGCAGAGACATGGGTTCAGGAGGAAATGCTTTAGCACATTGCACTGCAGGAATCTGTGCTTCCCATAGGGCTGGCCTAAATGGTGGGTGAGAATCGTTGAAGGGGCAGCACTCCTGATTTCAGGAACATAACTGAACACAATATGAGAGGCTGACCAATCTCCCGTGGTAACTGTCCCAGACCCACGATTCCATTTCATTATGAGAGGCTGACCAATCTCCCGTGGTAACTGTCCCAGACCCACGATTCCATTTCATTATGAGAGGCTGACCAATCTCCCGTGGTAACTGTCCAGACCCACGATTCCATTTCATTATGAGAGGCTGACCAATCTCCCGTGGTAACTGTCCCAGACCCACGATTCCATTTCATTATGAGAGGCTGACCAATCTCCCGTGGTAACTGTCCCAGACCCACGATTCCATTTCATTATGAGAGGCTGACCAATCTCCCGTGGTAACTGTCCCAGACCCACGATTCCATTTCATTATGAGAGGCTGACCAATCTCCCGTGGTAACTGTCCCAGACCCACGATTCCATTTCATTATGAGAGGCTGACCAATCTCCCGATTCCCCCCTATTCCATTTCATTATGAGAGGCTGACCAATCTCCCGTGGTAACTGTCCCAGACCCACGATTCCATTTCATTATGAGAGGCTGACCAATCTCCCGATTCCCCACGATTCCATTTCATTACGAGAGGCTGACCAATCTAAACTGACTGGTAACTTAAAAAATATATATATAAAAAAATAACAATAACATGCAGACAGCTTCTAGTCACATACATGAGTCATGTGTGAATTACAGTATTTATCAAGTGAAACTGAAAGCTGCATAACCAAGTCAATACTAGAGCCATAGCATTCACTGTCACACTATTTTAGAACACTGAAGAACAATAGAGGGATGTGTGGCATGAAGACTTTGATTTGAAGAGGTAGATGAGATTTATCCCAGGAGTGGTAATGAGGTGTGTGCAGGATGTAATAAACTTACTGAGCCTTTCTGATTATTAGTTACATTCACCAATTATGATTGATTGGACCAAACAAGCTGTTTCCCATCTATGAAGAATGAAATGAATGACCAATCACGTATCAATCGATCTAAAGCAAGCATTAATAAAAAATAAAAAATACACACAAAGGCAAAACTAGCTTAGATCTGGGACAGAAAATAAATATGTAAAGCAAATTTACCATCTACAGTCATGCTTTCCAATAGAAAAAAAAAAGAAAATATATACATTTGCCCTAAACCAAAAGTATGACAAATAAATAAATAAATAAATAAATAAATAAGTAAATAAATAAATAAATAAATAAATGCTAAATTATTTCTACAGCAATAAAGGCAGTAGCAGCTGGGGTGCAATTGATTATAGGCGCTAAATAATTGTGGGTAAAGTGTTCATATTACAAATCTCGGTGACTCTGTTTCAATAGAAAATAAACGAGCGCAATGGGGTCCCGCAGACTTATGCTCGCAGACCACTGGTGCTTCACCTGAGCCGCACCGTCCTGTGACAGGTGTTTCCAAGGCAAGACAGCCAAGATTTTTTGGCAACTATAATAACCAATCAGGAGGAGAGGGGGCGGAGTAAAGGCGGTACCAGAATGTGACAGCGATCCCTCCAGCGAATCCGCTGGCAGGTGGTAGGAGAGAACCCGACAGTGGGGGAGTGGCTGAGACTGGCAGTGCATTTGCTGCGTGCTGAACTCCGGCAGAGAGTAATGGAATGAGTTTACCCGTGCAATCAGAGCAAGCGAAGGATCGCACGTTGGGAACTATCTAACAACTGCAGCTACTACGACTGTATAAACTCCAGCACTCTGTAAAACCAAGGGGGACAAAAACAAAATCAAAACACACACAAGGAGGAGCAATAACAGGTTGACATACGCACACTTTCCCTCAGAAAAAGGATATGTTCCTGGACATAAAATAAAAAGGAATAAAGCCCAAAATGAAGCTAACCACTCTGTGCTATTTCGGCTTTCTCCTGAACACCGTGGCCATACAGCTGAGCACCTCACAATCAGGTGGGTGGCAGTTACGACTGCTGTTGTTATTTTGTTTGCTAGTTTTATTTTGTTTGTACATAAACTTTACCGAGGCTTCGCTACGCCGCTGCATTATTAGCTCGTTGGAGTTGTGTTTGCGGTTGCACTCGTAGGTATAATAATGATAGCCGGTTGTCACGGCTCTTATTCTCCTCGGAGGGACTATTGCTGCTTATACATTTGCTGCATTTTGCTTGTTCATTTCATGGCTGTTGATTGTTTTTTTAAGTTCTTTCTTGTCATATAGAATGCATGAGGCTAGAACTTCAAATGTCTTGGCAAATAATATAAATAAGAACGAAACAGTGTAAAACAGTGCCGTGTTAAAATGCTGTGAAACTACCATGCTTTCTCTAGAGAACTATTTACTAGTACATTATATGCAACCAAATAAGCCGTATTCAATAAATCGAAGGGGTACAGCAGACGCCGCGGCTCTTGGCTGTGATTGTGTTTCTGTATCGAGATTATTTGATCAACACTTACTATTTTCTGTTTTAGAAAAAAACGAACAAACAAACAAAAAAAAAACATAAATAGCTTTGCTGTCAACACGTACACAGAATGCCACTGTTGTTGCATTGTATAAGAACGGTACAATCAACGCGTATTACACGTATGCTCCTGGGTAAAAAGTCCAGGACTGTGAAACTCGGGTTCCCTGGCTCATTATTGGTGTTGCTGTTGTGTCCACAGCACCTGACTGTCGATTTCAGACTAGTTGATAGAATGTGTTTTGTACCTGCGGTGTTGACAGCGTTTTGTTTTGGGAATTAGAAACTGAAGCGTATGTTCTAGATCTTACCAAAGCAACTTTATCTCTGCATTTCAATGCACAGCAGTCACCCCTGCTTGCCTGAGCCTGCTGGCTTACTTAGCCGGGTTTATATCAAGCATCCCGTTATTATTATTATTATTATTATTATTATTATTATTATTATTATTATTATTATTATTGACCAGCTTGTTTATTATTATTATTATTATTATTATTATTATTATTATTATTATTATTATTATTATTATTATTATTATTATTATTGTTAATAGTAGTAATAGTCGTAGTAGTAGTAGTAGTAGTAGTATTAGCAGTCAGTATTTAAATAACAATTTTGCAACTTCTGTATTATTGTTGATACACACACGCGCGCGCGCATTGACTTTAAATATAACATTTTCAACAATCAATAACTGCACTGTGTGTGTGTGTGTGTGTGTGTGTGTGTGTGTGTGTGTGTGTGTGTGTTGTTTAAGAAATGGAAAGCTTACAAACAGATGAAACTATAGGTGCTGTATACCTGGGTGCTCATTTGTTGTCTATATGTTAAGTATGTATACAGCAGCGATAACTGTAGACTAGCTAAAACCGCCCCCTTTAGAATAATTTGTACTGATTTTACCCCAGAGAGTATTGCCATTTATAAGCAGTACTATAGTGTTATCAACATATATCTCTGTCACTTGTGCAGATAAATATATTATCGTTTACTTAACCGCCAATCATCGCAAATTCCAGTTAGGTATAATACGGTAGCGTTTGTTCTGCTTGCTCGCTGGATTACAGTACGGTGTGTCCGCTTCAGATCAACCTATTGAGAATAGAAACAATCAAACACTTGCTTTATACATTACGCGAAAGTCTTGCTTGCATGGAAGAATGCTCCCTTTCCAAGCCGCGACAGGAGGAGCCACGCAGCAGCGGGGGAGCGCTGCCAAATGTAAATTGGAAGCAGCCCGCTGGTGTTATTATGAGCCTTGTGTTTGTATTACTGTGTCGATTAGGCATGTTGACTAGCAATGAAAAACAGTTGAGGCTGGCATGTATGTTTTAGTGGAGAGGAGTTGATACGAGTCGTCTCAGTGTGAACCGCAAGCGTTGTATCCGTGATTGCATTCTGCAGCCGGCCAGACTTAGCTTCCAGTCTCACCAGTGGATGGTAGCCAGAATCTGGACAGCGTTACGGCTGCATATATATATATATATATATATATATATCATCATCATAGCTTAGCTTTTATCTAATTACGGGTGTTGCATTTGATTGCATCAGTGTTAAGTGACACGTTAAAAAGGGATGACGATTCGATTTCCTAATTATCAACAGAATCCCTGGCCGAACTGATGCCGCGAGCCAAGCGGTGGCCTGCTCTGTGCATAACTGTCCTAACACTATGAAATAACATGAGGCTTATCATTGCTACGTCTTCGGTATATTTTATTTGAAATCTAAAATTGATATTTGGATAATGTAATTACGTTAGGATTTCCAAATAACGATGTTGTTGTTGTTATTATTATTATTATTATTATTATTATTATTATTATTATTATTATTATTATTATTAAAATGACAACAACAATTCTCTCAGAAACTGTATTTGATAGTTATTAAGTATGCGGTTTTATAGTTCTCCCTTATCAGCCATCAAACCCGCCTATGCAAACATTGAATACTGCACATAAGTTTGCACCTAAGTTTGGGTTTTAGGATTTCTTGTACGGTACCTACTGCGCTAACTCACATAAATGCACCCACAAGCACAGGGCGTGTGTTTACCTTATCAGCACATTTCTAAAGGTACATTGCTGTACAGGTGAACTGAAGCACCTATTGTTCACTGTGTTTGGGGCTGCCTGCGCTGCAGATGCACACACGCACAGTATTGGTATATGAAATGCATTAACGGGCTATACCTGTTTTTCGTCGCCGTCTTGAAAGGGCAGCCGTCTAATTAATTGCCACTATAAAGTTGCTGGTACTTTTTGCATGGGCTAATCAATCAACGCAGAATCATCAGCATGGTTCTTGCTTCGCGCCTGGATGTCAATAGCCTATACTATAATTAGTATTTGTTTTATTATTGTGATCATTATTACGGAAATACAGTATACACAGTTTACAATATATATATATATATATATATATATATATATATATATTTTCAATTTTATACCTCATAAAAAAGAATGAATGCAACGCTATTGGATGGGCAATACACTGAATTTAAATACGTTAAATTGTGGAATGTGTCATTCATCTGCAACATTATTCTATAGTGTTTTTTTTTTAATTATTATTATTATTATTATTATTATTATTATTATTATTATTATTATTATTATTATTATTCCTTGAGATAAAAATCTAAGATAATAAAACCATGATCCCGGTAACCACACACTTTCCTGCATATTAATATTTTATTGGTCAATCTACAGGAAGGGACCACCATTTGTTTTGACCTTGTTACAGTCTCACTAAAACGTGTATATTTCTCAGAGCATCAATTATTAAAGACGAGTCGCACAGTGACTATTATTATGACATGTGAACTAATTATTAACCAAATATAGAAAACTTGCCACTTTAAAAAGGCACGAGATGAGAAAAACAGTAACACTGTACAAACCAGCTAGAACACGTGAATAAAGTGATACAGTGTGCAATCGCAGAATGCTTTTTTGTTACATAATTATCAGACTAAAACGAATGTATTTACTCTCCTGTAAATATATTTCTCGCCTCCTGTAAAGATAGGACTGTCTGCTGTCTGTACATTTCCTCTACACCGGTATATGTTCAATATGTGGGCAGTATAGAACAGCATACCGATTGTATGATTATAGTAAGCTTTATTTGCTAAATTATCTTATGGGCAAACAGTTATGCTAACTCGTAAAAAATGAATCTGATAACAAGGCTGAAAGCAAACAGTGTAACTTTACATAGCGACCCAACTCATCGCTCAGTGTACAGCTGCAAACTCTGGAGACAGCGAGAGTAAAACGAGGCTCACTGGTTTAGCGTGTTTATTATTATTATTATTATTATTATTATTATTATTATTATTATTATTATTATTATTATTATTGTTGTTGTTGTTGTTGTTGTTGTTGCTGTTGTTGTTTCTTCTTGGAAATCCTAACCCTGATTGAAACAGATTAATTCTTAAGAGGAGGTATTTATAATTATTAGTTTTTTAAAAAAATGAACTGTTCAGTCACTTTTTCCCGAGCTTAAAATTAACCTTGAAATATCCAAAAAGTACACATTTGTATTTGAACATTGTGTCCCAAACGAACCCGCTGTGTGAGGTCTTGTCATTGTTCGCGGTAAAGCAAGTCAATGACCGGAGCCGTAGCACCTCCATGCCAAACAGCAAACGGACAGAAGGGGGTTGCGTACATGGACAAATGAGAAATGAACTGTGGGGAAGTTAACCGAGGAGTTAACCGAGGCTGCCATGGGGCGACATGATTTTGAGTCAGTTGCTTTTAGGTTAAACAAATTGAGAGAGAGAGAGAGAGAGAGAGAGAGAGAGAGAGAGAGAGAGAGAGAGAGAGAGAGAGAGAGAGAGAGACGCTTTTAGTTCAGGCAGTCAAAGCGGAATATTTGAGATGCTAATTTTTTTAACAATCTGAGCACAGCACTTCATGTAGAGTCATATGTGACCAGAGTAGAAATTAAGATGTGTCTCCCTTAGACGTGTTATTTTTTGTAAGCGGTAAGTACTTTTTTTTTTACATTTTTTTTAAATTTTTGCCAATATCACATGCATAGCAGTAACACAGGTCAAATCAACGGACCAGGCTTTAAGTAGCTGATACCCCGGCGCGAATGACTGCTGTTTAATTTCCAAAACGGTTCCTGTTAAATTTCCAAAACGGTTCCCTTGTTAGAAACAGTGATACGAGTGCACAGCACCGTAAGCAGCCCTGCTGGTCCTGCGCTGGGTGTTCGTTTTAGAAGAAATATTGAACGTTAAGGGATTGGTTTGTCCAGGAAATAAAGCACGAGCGACACCAGACCAAAAGGGCTGCCTTTAGTGCTATCCTGGCCCAAAAGTCTGGCAATATGCAAGCAGTGGCAGGCATTGTGAACCTACAGGCATACTCCTCACCAAGGAGTTACAGCCATCATCCCCACGTACAGCACACACGTCACACAGCAGCTCCCTATTGCACGTGCTATTATTGAGGGGTGGGGTTAACTCTTTATATTTGGTCCCCAAGTGACACCGTTATGCAAAATTCCCCGACTGTGAGTAAAGATTAATTAGAGAATGGGTTTCAGCTATAATGTTGTTTGCAGAGACCCTGGCAGGTGTATCTGTTGTGGTACTGTTTCAAATGTGTTCTTTCCACAGGACATTATCGGGAACTATTGCAACAGCCGTTTGCTGTATAAAGCATTGTTGGACTGTGCAGTGTGAGTGTGAAGACCAGGCTGGCTCACTATGGATACTATTCGGTTCCTTTGTTGTGAACGCACTTCTTGCAGGGCTGCACAATAAGAGCCAAGTGATGTGTGCACGCTTTGGAGCTGCAGTTTAATATCATAACACATAGAGCGCATTTCTATATTACCTGAAGTGCATCAAAACCTGCAGCTCAATATCTCCATCTTATTCGCTTACTATGAGTTCTAACTACACTTGAGTTTGTTTCTCCAGTTTAATGGACTTGCATTCTATTCACTTGTCACACCCTATTATTATTATTATTATTATTATTATTATTATTATTATTATTATTATTATTATTATTTATTTATTTATTTATTTATTTATTTATTTATTTATTTATTTATTTATTAGCAGACACCCTTATCCAGGGCGACTTACAATTGTTACAAGATATCACATTATTTTTACATACAATTCCCCATTTATACAGTTGGGTTTTTACTGGAGCAATCTAGGTAAAGTACCTTGCTCAAGGGTACAGCAGCAGTGTCCCCCACCTGGGATGGAACCCACGACCCTCCAGTCAAGAGTCCAGAGCCCTAAACACTACTCCACACTGCTGCCCTTCTCTTATGGTATGTGCTGGGCTCCCAGTGAATGTGCTTTTCTACGGCTCCCTGTCTGTGCTTGGCTATGCATTGCTTTTGAAACCTTTTACCAGGAGTGAGTTCTATGAAACATTGTAGGTAGGGATCCTGTTTTTCATTCTGTCTTTATTTTTAGACATTTGTTTTAATTGAACAGTTCTTTCTGGGATTGCCCTGGTATTGTTTTGAGGCATCATAAGGAATACTCTGTAACAACACAGATGGGATTCACAGTGCACACTGTACCCTCATTGCAACGTACTGTAAACATACCATGGGGGTAAGTGTACGTGAAATAAGAAATAGTCACTGGTGTTCTTTAAGTTCTATAGAATCACAACGGTATGATTCTTTGAGGGGTTTGAGGGATGATTCTTTAAGGGGTTTGAGGGATTAGTTAAAACTTTAAATTAAAACCCTAGATCTCTGACCCAAAGGCTTCAGGAAACTCCATGTAAACTCCAATGCAAACAGCTAAAAAGGCATTTCAGCCTCTAAAGTGTTTCCCCCTTCAAGGGAGAAAGTCTCTGCAGGTTACAGAGGCAACTTCATGTTGCTTTGCAGTAATCTCCAGTTTCAGAGTGAAGATATTTATGTGTGTGTGTTTGTGTATGTGTCTCTGTTGTCATAGAGCTAAATAGGTTGCTAACCATTTGTTTTGAGTTTGGGAAGAGAGAAAGAAAGAAAGAAAGAAATAAGGAAAGAAAGAAAAATAAAACTTATTTGTTTCCTTGTAGGCTGCAATAATTAAAATCTGTTTAAAAAACACACTCACAAAAAAAGCTTGGAGTTCTGTGACACTGGTGATTAGTATAAAGTGGCCAACTAACTCACTTACGAAATAAAATGAGTGTAATTACACCACCTCACTAATCACACCCAGAAATCGAATTTCTCTCTTCTTACTGTGTGTGCTGATTAACACAGTTCTTCAAGGCTTAATCTCGTTGAGTGTTTACAAACTTGTTTTACTCTCTTCTGCATAATGCAATAATAAAAATAAATAAATAAATAAATAAAACAAAAGCAATGTGATTGAAATCCATACGTCAAATTATTCTACGCACTGTGTATGGTTCTGCTAGCACTTCCAAAGGGGTCCAAACTGACACTGTCTTGCTCACGAGTAGATTCTTTATAATGTGTTAATTTAGATGAATTCCTTACAGTGTGTTGAAAGTGTTGCCCTTAGTCAAGACCATAACTATTGCTTGCTGTTTATGGGTTAATGGAAAGCTTGGCTTCAGTCCCAATATACTGTGTGCACTGCAAAGGAGTCGCCCAGTTTAACCCTAATCCAAAGGCTCAGCAGGAGGTATTGTGCTAAAGAAGTGTTTAACAAACCAAGTCCATAAGCATCCCTCCGTTCTGATTTACTACGCAGTGTATGTTCAGAAAGTACCATTTAACTGCCAGGGTGAGGGTTAACTAAGCTAATATTTTACAGTAGACACACAATATAATACAAGCACATTTTTTACTAAGTTGGGATGAAGCTGAGCGTTGTTCTTGGTGTGTATTCTACTTCATGAGAAGAATAGCAGGCATTGACTACATGGGAAGTCTCTTTGCCAAGCCCAGTCATTTTTTTAAAGTTACTCATTCTTAGCTCGGCAGGAATTCCTTTCCTGCTTCAAGTGCTGCAGGACTGACAGCATCTTTAAACAGCCGCTTGGAAAAGCAATAACCCGTCCTCTAATCCTCCTGTCTGCCGTACTTTCTTTTGAAGCAACTCTGCGAGCAAAGTGAAAGGCTGGAGGATTTCTTTTCAGCGAGTGGAGGGTTTGCGTTTTGTGTCGCTTGTAATGCCTTCTCCGAGAGACAAACATCCCGGCATCTGGCTTTCGATGAGACAGTGCAAATGTATGCGGCTCTCTGGCAAGGTGTAACAGAGGCTCCATTCATCTACCCATCCTGTTATCTGTTTGTTTGCACAGAGTATGTGTTTATTTAAAGCATAGCTCCCCAAAAGTTTTTTGGGCCATGTGCACGCATGTGTAGTATTTCTAATAAGTTCAAAGACACAGTCATTTCTCTCTCCCTTAACCCTTTAAAATAAAAATTATGCTAGCTTTCTTATGTTTGCAATGAGGTGCACAAAACAGGGTTTAAAATGTACTGACAGGTTGGATCTGGTCATCCAAATGGTCAGTTTCCTTGTGATGCATGAGTCACTCTCAGATGTATTTTAAGAAGAAGCCGTTTGAACAACCTCTCAATTCCTTGTATATCTTCAGGGGTCAGGCTTCTTGTCCAGTTCGTGTTGCTTCTGTTCAGTGTGTGGTCATCCATTAAACACTTGACAGTGCTAGATTTAGACACATTGAGACCTCTCTTAAATGAAATGATAGCAAGGAGAGCAATGCATGTACCTATGGCACATAGTTATAGAAATGATCTTAATCAAATATGCCGCTTGCTTAAATCTACAGAGAAGATGTGCTGTTCTCCACCCTCACAGCGTGTTGCTGTGTGTTATTTTTTGGTTTGTTTGTCCTGGAACAGATTGTCTCTGTGTTGTATCTGCAGTATTTGAGTCATTTGCAACCCAACACCACCTGCCCCAGGCTCTCGGTAAAAACGAGGCATTATGTGTGTTTGCTTTTTGTTTGTTCTAAAGCGAAAGAAACAAGCACACTAAGTAACACACATATCCAGCTGGAGGTTGCAGAGAAGCAGCCTAATTGGATCGAAGTGTTGGCACCGTTTCTACAAGGGATTGGATTGGGTTCATCCTTAATTACAATTCATTGGAAGGGTTTGCAGCCCTGCTCGTCAGTCAGCTTCTCGTTTTAAACAGAGGGATGTTTCTTCTTGTGAGTTTGTTTGATGCAAATGCCTTGTGCTTACAGAAGAATGCAGGCACCTGGTATGAATGTATTCTTCTTACTGTCTCTGTGCCTTTAATTGGTCTATGTGGGTGTTGTTTTGTACATTTTTAGACTTTCAGCCTAAAAATGTACTCAAACAGTTTTGTTTCATAACAGAACGTCTCCCCAAACTAAGCCATACTGGAATGAATAATCTCACATAATCAAGGGAATAATAATAATAATAATAATAATAATAATAATAATAATAATAATAATAATAATCACTAGAAATTCAGCAATATTTGTTATTGCCATTTTTATATAGTGAGAGACTTGAACATTGAAGGACACATCTAGCTTTCAAATGTCCTCATTGATTGTTATTTTTAAATCTGACCCTGTGCTGCTGAATCACAGTGAATCAGGGTGAGCGCTCCCCTGTCTGCAGAGTTATACCTGCTTGTGAGATATTAAACCATTGATCCCCATTGTGGCTCTCAGCCGCCCCCACACAGAACCGCCAGCCAAGGCCACTTCCCTCCAGCAGGAGCCCTGCTTATTTTTTATCAGCTTCGGGGATCTAGCATGTGTGATATCAATACATTTTTAAACTGGCTTATTGTAAGCTTCCTCTGGGGACCCATCACACTGAACCCCAGGATGGGAAACTCAGACCTTTCCATTCCCGTAGATCAGCGGGTAGCATTCTCTGAGCCTTAAATACAATGGAGAAAAGAGAGTTTCTGTTAGAACTCAGTTTGTGAAACAGCTGCTCTAATCAATAATGATAATAATAATAATAATAATAATAATAATAATAATAATAATAATAATAATAATAATAATAATGCATTCTCATAGGGAAGAGCAGTATATTTATGGAAAATATATGTTTTTATTTGTGAATTCGGTACACCTGCTGCAGTAAGTTAGCTTGCTCAGATGTGATGTGAGCATTCTTGGAAACACAATATAACTGTGTTGATTTTTTGTTGAAGTACTGCTGCCTGAAACTGGAGGAATAGACTAACAATGGAACGGCACAATTCTATAGAGTGAGCCCTGGCTGAACAGACTGTGCTTCATTGAAATGAGCAGACAGGACGGATTCTACAACACAGGAGCAGCTGCTCGGTGTCGCCGCATTCCCCAATCTGATTGACAAGAACAATTTAATAACAGAGTGAAATCCAGAGTTTAGAATAATATACATAGCTGTTACTGTTTGGTGCTTTCAACAGCTTTCCTGTATTATAAAAAGAATGGATTGCAGTAACTGAGAAGAGACAGGCTGCTTTACACACAGGTGCAGGCACTGTACCATTTAAGGAATTCATTACGAGATAATTGCAGGATTGTTAATCCATATTACCAAAGAACAGTGGAAAATGAGATGAAACATTTGCAATAATCTAAAGAAATCTATGGCTGAATGGTGATCAGTTTGTAAGTATTGTTCTGGGTTTGTTGTGTACTCACAGTGCTTCTCTATGTTCCACTCTGGAATATCCCATATAGACTATACAGGGAAAGTCAAAACACAGAACCACCTGCCATAGCCTCAACACAGCACTGATGGATAAAGGGTTCATTTTGCTGGTGTACCCCGACGAACCCTAGAAGTTTATAAGGTTGGTAAAGCAGACTCATTCACTGAAGTGTCTGTCTTTAAGACATTGCAGAAAGGTTGATATGATTTATCATACATTTAATACCCGGTGCTTGAACATCAGCTGTAAAAATGGAAATGTGTTATTTTTAAATTGTAATGTGTGCGGATTATGAATGAGATGAGCGGTAGTGTTTTAAAACATGATTCCTTCTCCGCAGACATACTGTAGGCAGTTATCACGGCAGGAAGGATGTAGCTGTCCCTTTTCATTTACTTTACCCGTGCACGCAGTAAAGAAAAAACAAATAAAGCATAATATTAACGATAGACTGAAAACTGCTTAATAGAATCAGTGGTTACTGTAATCCCTTTTGGATTCACAGCTTTTTTTTTGTAAGGAATTTTAAGAAAAACTTACCACTTTAAGTGTTCAAAATAAAGTTTTCTTTACCTTCTAAAAATGTTCTGCTCTAAATGTCCCTTGCCTATGTTGTCTGCTGTAGCTAGTGCCATCCAGGTTTCATTACCAGTACGGTTGGTCTGTTTTTCCCACCGTGGCTGCTGGTATGGTCTGAGACACAGAGGTCACCTGACCCCTGTAACCGGGGGCTTACTGACTCAGCTCTAACCCCTCAGGCCTTCGTACGTCCAGCTGTTCAGTTCTGTTACCTGAAACCGCTATAATCTAAACTGATATGTGCACAGGTATTCGGGGTAGGCAATATGAATAATATGCTAATTTCATCCAAGTTGCACTGAGGATCGAAGTACAATCAGGGCAATCTGACGCTCCCCTGTGGATACATGGTATTCAGCTGACCTTAACCTTGCTGTCCCTTTTAGAAAAGTTTACTTTTACTGCAGTAAAAGCACAGCAAAGAAAAGTAAAGTCTCAAACCTTAAACCTGCACCCAGCTTCGAACAGGCCCCCTAGTGTAAGCTAATGGAATTACAAGAAGGATTGGGCCACATGTGCTTTTAACATGCACTGACTAGAGCCCCTTTCACACTGGCACTCCTACTCAGGTTCTGGCTACCCGGGTCACAATCCTGTGTAGTCTGAAACACTGTACCTGTGTTGCACCTGGGTTGACCTCATGATGTGGTTCAACACGCTTTGACCCGGGTCGAGCAAGACACGCGTACGTGTGCGCGTGCGCGTGCGTGTGTGTGTGTGCGTGCGTGCGTGTGCGTGTGTGTGTCTGTCTGTTTGCACTTGTTCACCTTGCATCCAAGCAGAAATAACAAAGTTCTTTTTCCCTGGCTTGGAGAAGAAGGAGAAGGCACTCGACCTTGGCTTGCAGTCATTTTCACACCAGCTTGGAGCTAAAGTTTCCACTGAGGAGATGCAGAGGAAAGCAGTTACAGTGTCTTTGTACCGCAGCAGATACTTTTTCTAGAATTCTTTTTGTATTTTAGTTTGCTGAAGAGCTGCTTTCTTTATCAAGGTCTCAGTTTATTGAATTCTCAGCACGACAAACTGTTTTCAAAAGAAAATGTATAGAGTATGTTTATTTGTGTATATGCATCCATAAATATTTATTGTAAACACAAACATACATGCGTACATGCAGTATGCAGAAACAGAATAGATAATATTCTGAGGTAAAGCTGTAAGAAAGTGTACTTTGCTTTGTAGTTTAGGGTTTGAAGTTATAAATGATTATGGTGACCTACCTGTCTCTTCTGTATCCCTCTGTTTGTTAAGGTAACAGAAATAATCAAATTAAAAATAAAAAAAACAAACATATATCTTACTTTTACACGGCAAACAAGCTTCGGACCCCAGTTCCCTATGCTAACATTTACCATTGACTCTGGCACTCAATCTCGCTGTACCAGCCAGCGCTCTCTACGCTGTCTGTAGGTTGAAACGCTTTGCCCAGACCGGCGGCTGAAAGAGATAAATAGAACATGCCACCTTGCCTCATCGTCAGTTTTCTCTACAGAAGGAACATCCCCTTTGGCAAGGTGAGGTAGTGCTGATTCAAAAAGTACAGGTAATTTTAGAATTAGTAGCTGGAGGCTGCAGGTTGGGGTTAGAAAAGAATACGCACTGTGAGTCTCGGGGGGGGGGTCTGATGCAGTCAGCGCATTAGAGGGCACCACTGGCTATTAATCATGCTCGGGTCCTGGGAATTCATTTCTAACCGCTTGCTGAAACATACAGTTGGAAATGAGTTTAAACGGAATCTGTGTTGCGCAGTCCTATTGGTTGCCGTGTGTTCCGAGTTACTTTTTTCTTCGGTCTTGTTCTTACACTCTCTGGCTTGCTCAGGTTCTCCATTACCTGGGCAGTGCAGGAGTCAAGAGCAGGTGTCTAGACAGGGCTGATAACTCTTCAATTTGAGTTGACGCACACAGTACACCTTTCTTTTATGAATGCACTGTTGTCGGTTACGTGCTGTTGCATCCAATTGTATTAACAGTGCCTCCTGGCGAGATTGCTTGTGCCGCTGTTTGTTATGGTTTTCCATTGAAAATAAAGTACTGTAATCTCTTTGGGAAGCAGAGCTGCTGCCTTGAAAGAAAATACCTCCCATAAAGGGGGCCAGGGCCAAGGGTGGGGGGTAAAACAACAAAAATAATGTTGCAGTCAGTGTTGGACGGGCTGTGTCGATTGCACCTTCACTAAAGGTCACCTCGTGATTCATGTTTACCATGCAGCGCGACGCATGTGTGATAGAACACGGTAAGCACTTATCTGGCCTTCCTGTCACTTTAGCTGTCTCTTCTGCCACTGTGGTGATGATGAAGTGGCTGCAATGGCTTCCCTGCTATTGAAGGAGCACCCACTGCTGTCAGGGACTGTGCCTGGTGCCTACAGTAACCAGCCTGTTCTCCTTCAGTATTGGACTAGTGAGAAATCAGCACAGTAATTGAAGCATGTCTACAAAACATTTACTGTAGTCTTAATTAGCATGTTCATTTACAGCTATTCCAGTATCTTGGTACCATGTCGGTGCCTGCTCTTGGTTCTGGAGCAAACCACTGGTATTACAATGGTGTCGTGTAACGGGCAGTGTTGTGTGATACACTGCCATTATGGATTCTGTCTCCTGTCGGTGAGATGAGATGAGATGAGATGAGGTTAAAAGCCCAAAACCACAAATGCAGACAAGCCTGGCTCTTGCATTGTGGTTTAGATGCTCTTGCAGTGTGCGGGTTTGCCAGTTTGCGCCCAGCCTCTGACCTGTTGCATTGGTGCCATGACTCGGATCTCATGGATTGGCTGTAGCCGATTCCGTGGTTAAAGGGGAGAAGAGTGTAACGGGCAGTGTTGTGTGATACACTGCTGTTACGGATGCTGTCCTGTTCCCTGTCGGTGAGATGAGATGATCTTTAAAGGTATGACTGTTGTCCTGTGCCTGTTGCTTTGCATTGTTCTGCATTGTTGCTTCTTGTTCCTGGGGGATTTTTTTGTAGCAAGGCAGATTGCAGACCAGCTTCACGTTGAGGCAAGGCCAGTGCCTCAGCCAAAAGCTTATCCATTTAGCTTCCATTAGCCGGTCTCTTCAGTTCCAGTGGCTGGGATTTTTTTATTTGCTTGAGATTCAGAAGTGATAGGTGCTAACCTGTGCAGCTGCCAGGTCCAATTACTTTAATAGGAGCTCCCTCAGGATGCCCTGTGGGTCTGAGCTGGGCTGGTAATTGACCCCAAAACAGTTTTTAGACCATGTAGTCTTTATTAGGCCAAGTGGCAAAAAAAAGTCTCTCTTTTGTAAAATTGTTTAACTACCTTCTGTTTTGCATTGTTCTGGATACATATTTAAGTGAAGACACTTGTCAATGTGACTGGTCTCCTGTAGTTTCCCATATCTTGATTTGGGATAACATTAACTGATGGTTATCCTAGAATCATATTGTCCACCTCTTGTTGCTGTCGACAAAAGTCGCCCGTGTGACCAGGCCTTAAAGGGAACACTCTCATGAGCACTGCAGACCGTGCATGATTGGATCAGGTGTTCTTCAAGCAGTTTTTAAAGGGAACACTCTCATGAGCACTGCAGACCGTGCATGATTGGATCAGGTGTTCTTCAAGCAGTTTTTAAAGGGAACACTCTCATGAGCACTGCAGACCGTGCATGATTGGATCAGGTGTTCTTTAAGCAGTTTTTAAAGGGAACACTCTCATGAGCACTGCAGACCGTGCATGATTGGATCAGGTGTTCTTCAAGCAGTTTTTAAAGGGAACACTCTTAGGTGATCTGCACAATTTATGTAGATGTTATTCAGGGTAGACAGGGAGCCAGGCGAAGTCTTCTTACCCACCCAGAAGGGACATGCACAGCTTCAGATCTGGAAAACGAATCGGGGAAATCTGGCTTTGACACTTTGTAATGAAAGCAATTTCCTTTAACGGCTTTGTCATTCCATACGGCACCTTTGATTCATCTCTCTCTGTTATTTTGTTTAATGCATCTGCGGTCATGGGGATTTTTCATCAACTGCGAATTATATTTGTTTCCTTCTACTTTTCCCCGCTGAATTATCCATGCACCAACAGCGGCAGGTCTCGAAGGGGGGCTAAATATTAATGCAGTGTCATGAAGTCTATAAGACCCAGCTCTGCTTTGGCAGCTCTGGGAGTGGAGCGGCATAATTAATCTTAATAAGCATGCTTAAGAATGTGTAATCAGAACTAAACACCTGGTCTTCTGGTCCTGAGACAGAACAAAGAGGAGAGATCTCATCTAATTATTTGGTGATATGGTGGAGGGTGAGGGGTGAGTTGTCTGTTTGTACAAATGATTGAAACTCCTAGGCCAACAGTAAGGATGTTTTGCAAAAGTGTACTGGAAGGTATTTTTGTTAATACTATTTCAAAAGTAGTAGAGTATTTCATGCTAGATTTTAAAATGTCACATTTTTCAATTTTTATCATTTTTTCGTAAAGTATATGGAAAACTACAAAGCGGTGTGTAATTCAATATGTTAACATAACATTATTCAGCAGGTTAATCATTCAACTTTTTGAAGCTAAATGAGTTCATTCTAGAGGGGGATGCAAAACTTTTGGCCAGAGCTGTAGAATCAAAAGCTGTTAAGATCCATCAGTGTTCAGATCATTAAAACAGACCCTTAGTGTCGTGCAATGTGAAATATATATATGTGTGTGTGTCAGTGTGTTTGTGTGTCAGTGTGTGCGTGCGTGCGTGTGTGTGTGTGTGTGTGTGTGTGTGTGTGTGTGTGTGTGTATTAGTCAGAGCAGGAGCTGCATTGCATGTATTAAGCTCGTACAAGCTGTGCCTTGTGATGAGGCCAAGTGCTTCTCTGCTGTGCCAGCCTTCCAAATCCTGCATCGTGTTTCAAGGAACAAGGTTGGGATTGGTCCTCAAACCTTCCTTGCCCTTGCGTGGTGAAGAGGCCTCTTTGTTGAGCACCTTAAGTGACCAAGCTGTCCCCTGGTAGCGCAGTCTTGAGATCCAATTCTTAGTTACGTACCTCTCCTATCTGCCTTCCCATGGAAAGGTCTCCGGCTTTCCTCTAACATCTGTGACTGAAGCGCCTAAACCGGCTCCAGAATATTCCTGGCTAATAAAGAGGAGCGACGGCTGTGTAATAACTGCTCATTCTGGCTCCATCTGCCGCTGCATTTCCATAATTAACTTAATTAGAACAACAAATACGGCAACAACTCTTTCTAATTGTGCTCCTCTGATTCACCGGCTAGCTGTTAGGCTGGGCTGGTAGGAAAGAGCACAGTAGCGTCAGGGCTAACATGAAAACAGAGGCGTCACAGGACAGCTGACTGTCCGCCCAGGAGCTGGTGGTTTGGGTAGTACTGTTAGTGGGCCTCATCAGACCGATTCACACAGCCGTAACCACAACGGTATGGAATAGCAGAGAAAAAGTCTTTACAATAAAGAATAACAGAGCAACTGCGTGCATTTTGAGGGGCTTGTGGAGAACAGTGTTGTGCAATGTGTCAATCTTGAAGCCAGTTTGGTTAAATATAAAAATGGGAGAACTGGTGTAAATGTAATTTTATACTGACACATAGTGGGATGTTTCTAAAATATATCTGTTTGTAACAGGACCTGCGTTTGTTGCTGTGTGGCTGCTCATCCGAAACTCATTGGGACGGTGCCAGATTCTCCCTCGCACAAAGTGCTTCCACGGGGATCGTTTAGTGCCTTGTTTCGTGCCAGCAGACTCTGCTGATACTGCAGCAGTACACTTCACTGCTACAGCACCTGGAGTGTGCAATGTGAGTTCACTGATGCAGCTCCCACACGCTCTGAGCTGAGCCCTGGCAGTGGCACGGGGAGCTCTTCATATCTGAATCAGTGGCTGCTTCTAATGAGAATACACCTCCGGTTTGGATTTAGTTGTTTGTTTATTTGCAAATATCCCACACCCCCCGTTAAATGAAATGTGGCAATGGCGTGTGCAGCTGTATATTCAGTCCCCTCTCAAACTGATTTGCTACAGAGCCTGTCCATTCATTATGACAGACAGGTGTATGAGACGTATGTATGTCATTCACACTTTAGTTCAGGTATCCGTTATAAGTGATTCGAAACACTCTATGAACATGTTATTAATTATGCTATTCATTTGCTATTTTTTTTTTTTTTTTGCTTTTGTTTATTATCAGTTATAATGGATACCTAAACTAAAGTGTTGTTTTTGATTCAATCCAGTGCCTCATTATCGTATCATCGAAAGCCTTGAGGACTAGCTTACCCATCTGTGATGTTAGAGAGGTTTAAATATTGACAGGTTGTTTACAAAACTGAGAGACTCCTCCCAGGCACTCTTTTACACAAATGTGTATTACTGCGAGTGTTCATGTTTTGTTAGCAGTACATTACTAATGTACAATACTGACTTGGCTTTGTCCTGAAACAGCCCGGCTAAGCTCGTTTCCCATTGGGTACGCTTCCCAGTGACAAGATTACCTCATTGGTCATTGACTGTGAAGTCAGAACCCAGGTCCATCCTGGTCCTTAGTCCTTTGCTTTGATCACAAGCCACAATGCTGTCAACTAATTAGTATGACAGTCTTGTAGTTTACAAATAGAATGCTACACATGTTAAGAGTTGCTGTTTATTTGAAGAAAAAAATATATATATATTTTTATGAAATCGTTATTTTCATTTGACAAAAGTTGAAATCATAAGCAAGCAGAAAGAAGTCACGGTAATGGAAAACATTTATGTGTAAAATAGAAACACAATAAGCTTTTGTCTGTTATAAAGATAAGATAAAGCAGAAATAGCTCTATTTTGTAACATTTTCATACCCTTACTAGCACAGACTTTTATAAAAGATGTTAACCTGTTGTCAGAATCTTGTGAGGACACACATTATTGGCATTGGCATTGGCAGTGTTTATTTTCTGTACATTTCTGGCTATGCACCAAAATCTTCATATTAATCGACTGTTAAGAAGAGGAGACCATTTGGACATGTACAGTATGTTATATTGAACAGCATAAATGAATGCAGGTATATGAATGTCATGTACACAAATGCATTCATTGATTTAATACGAATACAAATAATAAAACTACTACTATGTTTTTTCCTTAAATTTAAATATGAATTCCCATGGATTTTGATTGACAATATGACAACTTCAATAGCATATAAGCCTGAATATTTCGTCTTTTTTTTTTTCCTTTTTGTGTGAAAACTAAAGTTATGTAAATTTGCAAAAGTACATTTAAAGCTGCATTGTCCACAGTCATGTTCCCAGGCTGTGCGTTCCTTGCATTCTTTCGTACAATCAGCTCTACCACAAAACACACTCCTAATCTGCAGGTAGGGGAAGCATGAGCATCTGTTATTAAAACCAGGCAGAAGGGGATAGTTAATAAGAGAAGAAAAAAAAAGTGCAACTTTGAAACTTTGCTGTAATTAATTGAATTAGCCTCCGATCAAAGAAGACAATTAAGAGTTGTGTTTCTGGATGGGAGGCGAGACGGCGCCTAATTTGCTTCACAACTCATCTGCATGACGAGAGGGCTCATTAAGGGAGAAAAGAACAATATGGTCTTATAGATTGGCCAGATTGTCAATCCATTGCCGGGTGCACAGTTCCTCCCAGAAGCAGGCACAGACGGCCTTCTCCGATCGTTTTTTTTATTCTCCCTTCAATACTGGAAAACAAACTGGTCCGGGAAGGATTGCTGATTTGTTTTTATTCGCGTTGATTTATTCAGAACAGATTGGCTTCTTCTTAACCCTTTAATGAGCACTCCTGCTGGTAGCTGAAGAGACAAAATGCTTGTATGTGAGGACAAACTATCCTTACAATGGCCGTGTAATGGCCAGTATAAAGGGACAATGTGCAAATCTAATTATGTTCATGTATTTGTACTTGACATGAAAGACTTTCTACTAATTAGGCAAAATCGATTTTGTCTGACCCTTAAACAGAATCCAAAGTCTTCCTAAACATTCATTTGAAGCACACCTCCTTTTCCAATTAGTTAGAATTTTCGTTCAACATAATGCATTCCTTTAGTATAGTAGCATATTTCTTTTTTTCAGCTTCTGGTGGTCCATGAATTAAGCCTCGGGCTCCTTGACTGTTTCTGCTTTGGAACTTAACCCTGGAAATTAATTCATGCCCTAATCTTCGTAGATACTGCACTTTATTTCTTGCACAGGTAGATTTATAGATGTATGGTTAAATAGGGTGTATCTTTTGTCTTTGATATACATAAGCTACGGATGTACACAGTATATCGCGTGTATTTTGTATACATCAGCTATGCACTGAACATTGACGTGACTGGGTAAGGGATTCATGTGTTAAATGAATCTGTTCCACTCAGGGTGGGATACAATCTATGAGCTTCAGCCAAGGTAATCCCTGGCTGACGTGATGAGCTGGTATCGTGTATTGTACCTGTGTTCTCCTGCACAGCACAGATTACCTGTCTCCCACTGTTAATTATCAAGGCAGGTTTAACGTCTGGCACAATTACTGAAATGTTTTCAATGGGACTGCTAATCGTGATAAGAAGAAATCATTAGGCTACCGCCTAAAACTCATTTTGTTTTATTATTAAGAATTGTATAAACTATCCAGGTTTACTTATGTAGTTTTGATTTTTTTTTTTACCCAGTTAAAGTTTCTGATTGCTGATTTGAAGGGCAGTTGGGGGTAGAATTGTCTGGGGAAATTAGCAATTGTAAACCCAAATGAATTCAAATTTTCATTGCATCTGTCAATTAAAACAAATTCATTTAAACCATTCATAATGAATTCCTGAATTCCAATGGGGCAAGATAGAGAACACTTGTATTGTGATGGCATTCCGCTGGCATTCCTCTGTTAGCAGTGTACTGTATGGCATGGTAAAAGCATAGTTATATAAATGCACAATGATAGCATGGTAAGACACAGGCACACATGGTAAATCACAGTTACTGATGTTAAAACCTTGTGAATATCATTCTGAAGCACAGGGAACGCATTCTAATAACCTGGGAAAAGTTTACCAAAGTAAAGTTTTATTTGGGTCATATTGGTTTCCAGTCATTATTCTTTACAGACTGTATATCTGGGATGGCATATCTCCTCAGCAGAACGCTGCAGTATAAGAAAGAATACAAAAGCTTGGACCACAGAGAGGTGCCAGCTGATTAACACCACAGGGGCTTAGCACGAGGGAGCATTTGCAAGCGTAATTAGGTGTCTACTCAGACCCAATCCACTTTCTACATGAAAGATCTGGCATGACATGATTTCTAATACGTTTCTTGTTGAGAGAGAGAGAGAGAGAGAGAGAGAGAGAGAGAGAGAGAGAGAGAGAGAGAGAGAGAGAGAGAGAGAGAGAAAAAGGTGGAGTAAGACACACAAAGACTCGAATAGGCATATTGTGAATGATACAAGATGTGCTCCTGGACTCATGCCACCTGGATTGGATATATACTCCTGACTGCTGCATGCCTACCTGCCTCCCTGCCTTTTTGCCTTCCTGCCTGCCTCCCTCCTTCCCTCCCTTCCTGCCTGCCTTCCTCCCTGCCTGCCTGCTTTCCTTGCCTGCCTGTCTTCCTCCCTGCCTGCCTCCCTCCCTGCCTCCCTGCCTCCCTGCCTGCCTGCCTGCCTCCCTCCCTGCCTCCCTGCCTGCCTGCCTGCCTCCCTCCCTGCCTGCCTGCCTACCAGCCTGCCTGCCTGTCTTCCTCCCTGCCTGCCTGCCTACCAGCCTGCCTGCCTGTCTTCCTCCCTGCCTGCCTCCCTCCCTGCCTCCCTGCCTGCCTGCCTGCCTCCCTCCCTGCCTCCCTGCCTGCCTGCCTGCCTCCCTCCCTGCCTGCCTGCCTACCAGCCAGCCTGCCTGTTTTCCTCCCTGCCTGCCTACCAGCCTGCCTGCCTTCCTCCCTGCCTCTTGTGCCCTTTTCTGAGATAATACCATCAGTGATAGACACTGAATTAGACTAAAGATATGCAGCGGGGCACCTCGTTTTTTTCTTCTTCGCTTTTTTTTTATTGCAGTTATTCATTAATTGAAATTGCATGCTGTCGGATCATAAGTGGCAGTGGAAAGCTGATACTTGACAAGCTGGTAATCGTGTAACTGCCAAGCCGTCCCCATGCAGTAAGAGATTGCCAGCTTCCTTTCACCCCACGCCCCCGCCCCCCTCCCCCTGAGCGTACCTGTGCATCCTAAAAAAGCACACACCAGGCACGGCTTCTACCTGACCTGGAAGGGTTGGGTTAAAATGTTAATCAGCAAAAATCCCGGTCGGACCAATACTGTACGTAAAGTCTTGCTGCTGCTCCTAGGCTTGTGGCACACCAGAGTAATATCATTAGCTCATGCGATTACAGGGAGAATGATTTGGTACTCGCTGCACCCACAGACTGGGTCCATCATTTCAGACCTGTCTGGGTGCTCAGGTGTTTAGTTATTAAAATTGTAATATCCTCCTTAATAAAACGCTGACATCTGGTACCGGAGGGCATTTTCGGCAGCTTGTCTCTCTGCCTGCATGTTCTTTCATTTTCAATGGTATAATGTTCATGTGTTCTATGCTCCTATATACTTTTAAATTGGTCGCAGCCTGACAATAGCAGGAGGGTGCAACACTTCTGTTTAACTATGATCATGGTAATCTTGATCTTTTCAAGCAACCATGTGTCCGATTCACTACTCTTATTAAGTAAACAGGCTCTGGAATTGGATTGTACATTTACTTTTAATCTGGTTACACACAACACCACTGCTGTTTGATTACTTCTGCGGTCTGACTGTCAGACACCAGCTGAGGCATCCCCTGTCCTGGTAAATAATCAATACTATATATAAGGACAACAGAGAGGGGAGGTGTAAGGTCCTTAAACTTCTAAAAACAGTGGTGGAACTGAGTGCAGACGTTAGTCTATCCTAGCCGAAGTGATCACATCTTGAAACGTGATGTTGCCATGAGACTGAAAAGTCCCCTGGTCAGAGATGGGGTAGTTTCTCAATTACCTTTTCTCACCAGAGACATGATATGTAAGAATGTATTACAAAGCGTAATTTTGGGAGTCTTTGAATTCTCGCATGAAACTGGAAGTGGTTAAGCGCACATAACGAACGGTTGTGCAGAACGTATTTTACGGACTACGTTCTCTTGTAAATCACACGCAGGTTGGTTCTGTGTGGCTGCCTTCTCCTTTTCCCCTGCATTTCATCACAGCTGTCCTGTTGTGTCACAAATAGGACTGCTGGGCATTAGCCTTGAAATTGTCATTTCACAGTAATTTTGTCAGCAGAAGATTATCTATTGTAACGGCACCTTAGTCTTCCACAGGAGGCTGCTGGGAGACAGAAAGAGGTTTGAATCTTTTGCTGTTAAATATACTGGGGTACTGTGGAGATGCCCTAAATGGTTTGCACACTTTAAGGTCAGCTAATATTATGATATGCAATATAAAATTGAATTGTGTTTTACCCAAAACCACGGTCAAACAAAGTCTCTTTTATGGTCCCATTTATCATAACTGAAAACAACACACTTTCTAAATCCATGAGTTAAAAGCCACTTTTGGCAAATAAATGAATAAATAAATAATTTTTTTGTAACCACTGCATTTTCGTCTGGTTTGTGTCTTAGTCCAACGTAGCTGCCGAGCCCTGTGGAAACCGGATCACCATAGCAAGGACTAACCTGTCAGGAGGGAATAATATACATTTAAATAAAAAATAAACCTAACGATGGACCTGCTTTGTCAGCCTAGTATTTTAATGAAATCCAGAAAAGGAGCTGTGTGTGTGTGTGTGTGTGTGTGTGTGTGTGTGTGTGTGTGTGTGTGCGTGCGTGCGTGCGTGCGTGCGTGCGTGCGTGCGTGCGTGCGTGCGTGCGTGCGTGCGTGTGTGTCCGGAATGGCAGTGTAGGAAAACATGCGCATCACATATTTAGACCCCAACACTGGGTCATAGCGGATTGGGAATTTAATTGTGTCATCAGGGACAAGGCCTGAATGCCAAATGCTCTCTTTAAATATTTAGTCACGCTGGCTGCTTTCGGATTGCAAACTCTTACAACTTATTTTTCAGCCCTCACTCCCCATAAAATCCACTGAACTCGATTCACACCACCTATCCCCCTACTAGCTTTTGTAATAGGGTTGGGTTGGGGGGTTGAGGGGAGTGCCGGTGCCCTGTAATTGAAATTAATTAAAATCTGTTGGACACAAAGACACAAAAAAAAATTATGTTTTTTATCTCAGCTTGCCTTGCTTTAGATTCTGAGCAACAGCAATTTGACAGTGTGAATGCCAGGATTCTGTCGCACAAAGATAATGTATTAGCATGCACAGAAAAGAGGGGCCACAAGGTGCTTAATGGACTGCGATCCATGTCAAAGCATATAGTGTGGGAGTTTACTTGAGAACGAACGAAAGCTGTTTGCCATGCCAGGTTGACACATCATTACTGGAGGAGCGCGGAGCTCCTCTGCTGTTTTTCATACATTTTTACTGTATAATTCAAACAAAGGGAACGGTTTAATAACCAATTGGAAAGCAATATTGAATACATCTTAAGCACAGCAAGGAGTGGATTCATTTTCATTTGCCACTCTGAGAAAAAAATGAATATATTTATTATTCATGCTCTGGAAAGGGTTCCTATATTAAAACAAAATCCTGCTTTGTGTAAGTCTTTCAAATATGTTGTGAAACCTGCAACACATAATGGGAATTCTATCGCATACCATCTGTGTCAGAAAGAAACATATACAATCAAAGGGTTAATTGTCACAGCATTCACATAATAAATGAGAGAGAGAGAGAGAAGCTGTACAATCTAAACCATTCCTACAGATGGGCTCCAAACAGCACAGAAATATACAAAGAAGCAATTGGCACCAATGAAATAGAAACCCTAATACACACATTTCAAAACACACAGTATCAACACACAAAAACAGGAGTAACTCAGGCTGTAAAAGATTTGAATAACATATTTAGAAAAGAAAAATCTAAATTAAAAATAGTAAATCGGAAAAACAACCAAAAGAATAAATTCAAAGAAAAGTGGTTTGATGAAGAATGTAAAACTAGAAGGGAAAAACTAAGACAGCTATCCAATCAAAAACATAAAGATCCAGACAGCCCAGATTTACGTCTCAGATACTGTGAGGCACTGAATCATTACAAACACACTCTAAGAAATAAAAAACAAGACCATATTAATAAACAACTCAGCGAAATTGAGGAGTCAATAAACCAAAATCATTTTTGGGAAACCTGGAACAACCTAAATTCAACAAAAAAAGAAGAATTGGCCATCCAAAATGGAAACATTTGGAAAAAACATTTTGAAAACCTTTACAAAGAAATACAAAACAAAGAACAAAAAACTCAAAATGCCATTTGTGAAAAACTAAAAAATTTAGAATCCTGTATTAAGGACAATCAGAACCCCCTAGACACCCCAATCACGGTGGAGGAGCTGAATGATAAACTCAAGGCCCTCAAATCAAAAAAAGCAAGTGGACCTGACAGCATCAACGCTGAGATGCTCAAACACAGCAGCCCCAAGCTGCAGGAGGCCCTGCTCAAACTCCTCAATCTTGTACTGAGAGCTGGGTATTTCCCTGAGACCTGGAACTAAGGGCTTATAACACCCATATATAAAAGTGGAGACAAATTCGACCCCAATAACTACCGGGGCATCTGTGTGAGCAGTAATCTGGGGAAGGTGTTCTGCAGTATCATTAACGCCCGGATACTGGCCTTCCTTACCGAACACAGTGTCCTGAGTAAGAGTCAGATTGGATTTCTACCAAAACACCGCACTTCTGATCATGTTTACACCCTACACACCCTAATCAATAAACACGTCCATCAAACTAATAAAGGAAAAATATTCGCTTGCTTTATAGACTTTAAAGGACTATTTCTTAAACTTCTTCAAAGTGGTGTAGGGGGTAAAGTCTATGACATCATAAAATCGATGTACTCAGAAAATAAGTGTGGTGTGAAAATTGGCAACAAAAGAACAGAATTCTTCACACAAGGGCGTGGGGTGAGACAGGGCTGCAGTCTGAGCCCAACACTGTTCAACATATATATCAATGAGCTGGCCACAGTGTTGGAGCAGTCTGCAGCCCCTGGCCTCACTCTACATGACACTGAAGTCAAGTTTCTGCTCTATGCAGATGACCTGGTCCTGCTGTCACCCACAGAGCAGGGGCTGCAGCAGAGCCTGGCACTGTTAGAGCAGTATTGTCAGACCTGGGCCCTGACAGTAAACATGAACAAGACCAGAGTCATGATATTCCAGAAGAAAGGGAAATAAGTACCACTTCACTCTAGGCAACACCACCCTAGAGCACACCAGCAGCTACACATACCTGGGTCTGACCATCAGTGCATCAGGGAGCTTTAACCTGGCAGTGAATGCACTAAAGGAGAAAGCACGCAGGGCTTTTTATGCCATAAAGAGGAGGCTCTACAATATAAATCCCTCTGTCAAAATTTGGCTCAAAATTTTTGAAAGTGTAATTCAGCCAATTGCTCTCTATGGCAGTGAAGTGTGGGGCCCAATCACCAACCAGGACTACACAAAATGGGACAAACACCCCACAGAAACCCTGCATGCAGAGTTCTGTAAAAACATCATGAGATTACAAAGAAAAACACCAAACAATGCATGCAGGGCTGAATTAGGCCTTTATCCATTGATTATTAACATCCAAAAAAGAGCATTAAAATACTGGATTCATCTAAAAACTAGTGACCCAAACTCAGTCCATCATAAAGCCCTGCAATACCAAGAGCTCAGCCCAGAAAAGAGTCCCCTCAGCCAGCTGGTCCTGAAGCTCACCGAGCTGAGCAACACTGACATCAGTCAGCTTCAGGACAGCACTGCAAAAACAATTCCAATTAGTGTCAACCAAATTATAAAACACCTGAAACACTCCTATCTGGACCATTGGGATACAAACACTAAAACACAAAACAAACTAGAGTGCTATCGGACCCTAAATAGAAATTACACCCTGGCAGATTACCTGGTAACTGTCAGAAACACAAAGCAGAGGCAGATACTGACCAAATACCGGCTCAGTGACCACAACCTGGCCATTGAAAAAGGCCGACAGAGGCAAACCTGGCTGGCCAGGGAGAACAGGCACTGTGGTCACTGTGAGACAGGAGAGGTCGAGACAGAGATTCACTTCCTGACACAGTGTAAAAAATATAAAAACATAAGGGGCATTTTCTTCCCCAAATTCTGTGATTTAGTCCCAGAATTCCCAAAAATGTGTGATACCCAGAAGCTGTCAATCCTGCTGGGGGAAGACAAACACACAGCCAGACTGGCTGGTCAATACGTGGAGACCTGTCATAGCCTGAGGGACAGACCGTGAACACGTCACACTAGAGAGGGAAAAGAGAGAGGGAGGGAGGGAGGGATTCTGTTTAATATAGAAAGGGAGGGAGGGGGTATTGTTTAATTGAGGGAGGGGGGATTCTGTTTAATAGAGGGAGGGAGGGGGATTCTGTTTAATAGAGGGAGGGAGGGGGATTCTGTTTAATATAGAGGGGGGAAGGGGGGTACTGTGATATAGAGGGGAAGGGAGGGATTCTGTTTACTGTATTAATATAGAGGGAGGAGGGATACTGTTAGTATTGAGAAAAATTCTTTGTCTGTATATTTGAGTTGGTTATGCCATGTATGTGCTTTGGCAACACAATTATTTTTATTGTCATGCCAATAAAGCCAATTTGAATTGAATTGAGAGAGAGAGAGAGAGAGAGAGAGAGAGAGAGAGAGAGAGAGAGAGAGAGAGAGAGAGAGAGAGAGAGAGAGAGAGAGAGAGAGACTCAGACACAGACACTATGCTTGTCTCTGATTGAGAACACCCTGAGAAGATTGTGAGTGGCAAGACTGACAATTTCATAACCAACACAAGTCATGTCAGTGTAAAGTGTCAGATCACAGCACATCAATCTGAATAAGAGTGCCGGGCCTGCCACTGAAGCTGCCGTCCGGGGGCGATTAGAATTTCTGTCAGCGAAGGGTGGAACAAAATGCTTTAGCCTCAACGCCCCGGCCCCCTTGGGGCCCTGTCACCTCAACCCGGTCCCATGTCTCAGGCGGTCTCCCGGAAAGGAGCAGACGGACTACAGGGCTCCTTTTTGTGCCCATAGCCGCGGACAAAAACTGCATCTAAATTTCTCCTTTCCGTCTTTCATTTCCGTGCACTTCAAAGAAGCCTCTTGTCACACGGTACAGCGAGAAACAAGGCCCCTTACAGCGCCTGTGTGCTGAATATTGCCTGCCTGTGTTTCTAGGCACAGCTGCCTGTCAATTACCCCCCATCCTCTTTTCCCACTTCAACCATCTTGTGAATAGTTACATTCATAGCAGCCTTTCTGGCCCAGCATTATTAAGAATGAGCTTTTTTTTCCTGAGTCCTTTCTGGTGCCCATCAAGGGTGTCAGACATTGGTGTAAAAAAACCCATGGCTTGGGCCCCTGATGATTTTTTTCCTCCCTTTTCATTTGTTTGCAGTCAGTTTAAGAGCGGGAGACCCCTTCCCTCTCTCTCTCTGTCTTCTACTTGCAGTCTTCTTTTTTTCTGGGGTAATTAGTCCAGCTTATTTGCGGAGTTACCAACTGTAAAACCTGTTAGATATTTACTGCCAACTGGAGCAGATGCTAGAGAAAACAAAAACAACGACGGCGACCAAGAAAGAAAAAAAGAGGAAAAGAGATTATGAAAAGGGGAGCTAGTAAAACAAGAAAACAGACCCAGCCGAGAGAGAGAGAGAGAGAGAGAGAGAGAGAGAGAGAGAGAGAGAGAGAGAGAAGGAAACACTGTCTATTCCAAGAAAGTGGACAATTAAACAGTATGGCCACTCATAATTAACAGTCTCCAGAACTTTATAGTTATTGCCTTTGTTTACATAATGAGGAGAATCTCTTGCCATCCGGACAAACAAAAATGCGCTTATGTACTGTTGTGCCAGGTACCCAAGGCATGCAGGACTTTAGATTCATTATTGGTCTTGGGAAACAGACAGGACACAATTCTAATGCAGCAGTAAATTAAACTGTTGTATATTCAGATGACTGAATATGAGTTCAACAAATTCTGTATATATCCGGCAGTGTAGTGTGCAGTATGAATCTCCTTTATTTCTCTACAGATACACATGTTAACAGTAACTTCCATTTTTTTCCTTCTCTGCAGCTTTTCCACGTACAGGCTAATATATAGGTTTTCTCTTGCCGCTCTTTTTACCATATATTATTATTTGTTTATTTAGCAGATGCCTTTATCCAAGGCGACTTACAGAGACTCGGGTGTGTGCTCTATGCATCAGCTGCAGAGTCACTTACAATTACGTCTCACCCGAAAGACGGAGCACAAGGAGGTTAAGTGACTTGCTCAGAGTCACACAATGAGTCAGTGGCTGAGGTGGGATTTGAACCGGGGTCCTCCGGGTTACAAGCCCTTTTCTTTAACCACTGGACCACACAGCCTATATATGGAACAGAGAACCTGCGCCTTTTTTTTTTTTTTTTACCATATTAGGAATGCACTTATTCAATATACTACATAAACCAAACAGAAATATTAAACACTCTCAGTATAACACCCTCCTAGTTGAGAGTGTGTGTTGGTAGAAGATTTTTTGTTCTGTGTAAGCAGATGCAATAGCTTCAAGATTTTTGCAGATATGGAGGTTCTGCTTATACGTGTTGTAATTAAAGTGAGCAAGCATATGGTTTTAAACTAGTATGAATTGACATTGGTAGAATAGTGGTTTGAGCAGTTGCAGGTGCCTAGCTGTAGTTACCTGGGGGTGGGGGTTGCAGAATGTTAGAAGCAGGACAGGTTACAAGAATCTTCTGTAGTACATTCATAGCTTCAAACATTTAATCATAGCCACAATGCTCCAGCCAGAATGCTTGTGCACATTTACGATAGTTTCCTCTAGCTTTGCTTCAGAGATCTTGTAGTACCTGGATTCTAAACTTCCCTTTTACTGCTTGTGTTCCTAAACCGTGGTGGACTGTGTGAGTGGACCTGTTACACAATTGGAAACCTGCTCTGAGGATGACCCAGTGTCAAGCTGTCTTACCGGGCACCAGACCTGTGGAAGCTGCTATTACACATACTGACTGGGCTAAATCATTTACTGCATGTCGTGTTTTAGTGATGGAAAACAAGAGGGGAAATGTCAGACAGTGAGACAACACTTATGCATTTCAGAATATAGTGTTCAGATTATATAGCGTTTGGCAGGGGGAAAACAATCTACTCATGTAATAAAAAGATTTTGAAAATGTCAATAACGAATCACATGCTCTATTTATGGCATATTTTTCTAAATGTTTTATTCCCTTATTCCCAGCTAAACGTTATTGTGGCTGAATATGAAGTGAGTATTTTTTTATTTTTATTTAATAAACTTTTTTTATAATCCTGTAGGAGCAGAAGAGATTTTTCCAGAAGGCAGGCAAGGCACCCAATGCAGGATTAGTGCAGCAATTAAATACTTAGTCACAGGCGTTTGGACCGGACTTCAGGGCCCTCTCAATTACCAGGATTAGCCTGTCAATTCCCTGTTTAAGTCATGAGCAACAAAAATCAATTTTTGGTCCAGATGATTTACAAAATAAATAAGACAATATTTCCAAGTCAGCTAAATTCATTATTTGTTTTTAACTTTGTTTCTATATAATAACTATGAACAATTGTATACAGTACAGACTTTAATAGTGTACACATACTGTACACCTTAAACCACAAATATTGCAGTTCATGCTTTAGATAGAGGTGCTGTGCATATTTCAATGGACAAAGAGCTGTAATAATGGCTATTCTTGTTCTTTAATATTGTCCATGTTATCTTGATTGAGCCATTTTTTATAAACATGGCATGAAGATCACAGCCTCCCCAAAGAATGAGATACCCCGGATATCTTCAGTGAAACAGTTTCTAACCATTTGAAAGAACTTAGGCCCAAATTTATAAAGGGGAAAACCCGACTGCAAAAAGCCACGTAATGTGCATGTTCAGTACGGAATGTTAATAGAAATAATGTGCCAAATCCCTTCCCAATTTTAGCGCTTTCATTCAGAAAAGCCCCAGACTTACATATGCATCAAGGGCTAAAGCGCACAGAGACATTGCCCCCACAGACCACGTATTAATTGCGTGTTTATGCCATTGCGTGTGTTTTATAAATCCCATCCAAGAATTCAGAACCCTCGATCACGATCCTTTTATAAATCTGGGCCTTAGTGTTCATTTAAAGGAAGATTGAAACATAAAAACAGCTACATAAAAATGATGCCAACCTTCTTATTTTTGCAATGAGGTGCATGCAACTGGGTTTAAAATGTAGTGAAAGATTAGAGCTGGTAGTCCAGATTGTCAGTTTCCTCGTGATGCTCGAGTCACTCTCAAATACTTTAAGAAGAACATGTTTGAGCAAGCACTTCATTCCTTGTGGACCTGAAGGGGTTAGTAGCAGACCCTTAATTATCTACGGTCAGAGAGATTAAACGATCAGATATGTGCCTGGCCACTTACCATCAGTGGTTGCCCATACATGCTGATCTGAATGGGTTAAAGAACATGCCACATTTTTGCTCTGATGAGTCCAGGATCCTGACTAGCCCACAGCTGGGATTCAGAAGTGTTTTCATTTTTCATTCCGGGCCTGCTGGGAAGGGTGTCACATTAGGAGCCCACGATGAGAGGTCTATCAATCACAGAAAAGGGGACAATGGTCCGCATGTTAATCTGCTGAAAAGGTTTGAGGGAATCATACAACTGGAGCGTGACACAGGAATGAAGGAGCGGAGGTTCTTCTCTCAGATTCCAGCGCTAGACAATTCAGAGGCATTGTGCTCATGATTGAATCACTGTGTGTGTGTGTGTGTGTGTGTGTGTGTGATTGGAGAGCACTAAAACAACAGAAATCACACTCATACGCATTTATTAGAACATTTAAACAAGATTAATATTGTTTTCAGAACTTAGAGAAAGAGGTGGTCTGCATGTTTGAGGACAGTGTGATCCATAAACTGATCCATAAAATCAAGAGATGGAGTTTATATAAGTTTTTGCTCAAAAGAGCCAATTTCCCAACAGTTCTGTATATTTAACATACCTCTGTGAAAGTGTGTTTGTAAACAAACAGTGGAGGTTTTTGATGTCATGGTAACCACACTCACTTATTTCTATTTAATTCTATGAATGTATATGTTATTCTCAAGTGTCATAATCCCAGTTAACATGTTCATATTATTTTAAAGTAGGTGTCAGTATAATATAGTTATCGAAATATGATTGTTTATTCTGAATGTAATTTGTTTAAAGTCATATCTAATTTGACCTACCCTGGGGTTCAATTTTAAAACACCGGCAGTTAAAAGGTACTAAAGCACAAAAACTATGACATGCGTGTGTTCATTGATAACGCTGCAGATGAAACCATGAGTTCTCTTTATGACAGTGACTGTTTGTTTTGATGTTTGGTGCTTTTCAGATACTGTTATAACGGTGACTTATTTAAAATGTTACCCTAGGACTAGGCTGGTTGTATAATTAGATTTTCTATACTATAATATAAAAAAAATAAAATAACCCAAAGTAATACAATCACCTGTTTACTGACCTTTAAACAAGCATGCCTCCAACCGTTTGGCCCACAAATCTCCCTAGAAAAGATTTCTGCTTTAATTGTATGATTTTTGTATGAAAATCGACAGATCATGATTTTTATTTTTGTTTTTCTCGTTCTCATGCAGATGCACCAATTTGTGCAACTTCAGGAATTCCGCTGCAGTCTAAAAGGAAGGGCTATCAAAGTCCCAATTGAAATCAAGTCAACAGCATGCCCCCCTGAACAATGCAGCTATTAATACCAATCCACCCCATTGCGTGCATTGTGGATTCCTGCCACAATCACATTTTTGTTGCCGTTTCTAACTTGCAGCATCAATTGAACTACATGGACACAAATGTCACGTATTGTATAAGCAACAGAAAACACTTACTTGCATTTCCCAGTTGTAAAAATTCTACTTGCCCTGCTGTACCAGGTCAATTGTTTTCAATGCTACCCAGGGCCGTGCGTTTGATCTTGATTATAACTGACAAGGGAGCTGGCAAGGAATAAGAACCTTTAGCAATGTGATGAATACATTTAGATTGACTTTTGTATCAGAATTGCGAGGTGGAGGGACTGCAAGAAAAAAGGAGATTTGACACAGAGGTCTTTATCTATTGATCCTGACCACTCTATGCTGTTTATTTACACCCTTCTGACCCTGAACAACTGTCCCAAAACAGTATATTCCAGAGTCCTATTACAGAGATTATCAGTGCAGTGATGAATGGGTGGGGCAGTGTAAATCCATCCTCCTTTGCCATTGTGTTCTGTCATACCACACCTCTAGAATTCACATACCACCACAACATACACAAAACCTGGTTAAGAAGGCACAAGTTAGTGAACGTACCATATCAGGTTTATGGAGGGACTTGTCTTTCTTTCTGTCCAAATGTCTTCCGTATTGTACATGACTGTAGGTCATGGT
Organism: Acipenser ruthenus; assembly: GCF_902713425.1. Taxonomy (NCBI): domain Eukaryota; kingdom Metazoa; phylum Chordata; class Actinopteri; order Acipenseriformes; family Acipenseridae; genus Acipenser; species Acipenser ruthenus. The sequence continues at coordinate 42,218,572 of NC_081199.1, read as the reverse complement.
CATCTACCTTTTCTTGATAGTCATGTCCAATTTTCCATTTACTAACATACTGAATTGTTACTGTTATTATTTTTGCAACACAAAGTATTTTGGTAGTTCGGTTTATGTTTTAGTCACTGCCTTTGCTGCATCAATCAATCAATCAATCAATTTATATTTTTATATAGTGCCTTTCATAGTGGACCACCATCACAAAGCGCTTTACAAGATAGTGAGGAATAATGCATAATACATTAAATGCAGTGAAAAGGAACAATGCATAATACATTAGAATAGATTACTACAGAGCTTGATATAAGATATGAGAAAATAGCTAAAATTTCGGCTATTTACACGTGCTAATGTATTGTAAAGAACCCTGGAGTTTCCCATTGCACCCCTGCCTTAACTCACAATAGGAAACCACAGCTATTAGAAAAAAAAAGATGGATCTGTTTTTTTAAAGTGGTTTCCTCTGCCAAAGGAAACATATCTCTTTTAAATTGTGCCTCTTTTTGTAGTGCTGTTTTCATATTGATTTTCAATGGAAAGCTTTACTTTGACAACAGCTGAGTTTCTTTATAAAAACTGGTTATTTTCATTTGGGTTGGCATTTTCTTGGCTGCCAAAGTGGTCATTTCTCAGGTCGGGTATTTCTGGAAAATAAAAATTAAACAGGAGAGCTTGTTTGGTGTTCTGGCTGACTGTTTTCCTTTTCTTTTTTTTACACTTTCTTGAGCTCATTTGTTTGTTTGGACATTTCAGTAACCGGTTTCCGTCTGTCAGCAGCTGTTTCTGTGGATATGTCAGTTTGACGAGTGAAAGGTAGGACCCATTACTAAGTGCTGAGCAGGGTCATTTATAGTGAAGTAAATGCACAAGGTGATGAAAACAGAAGTGGATATCCAAATACTGATTTTAGTTTGCATTGTGGTATACTCACACTGTAACATTTAAAAATAATTGCGGTGATATACATTTCAATAGAATAGCTGTTATTCCAACAATGTTTGGACGTTATTAATTCACAATGATGCTTTTTAATGCAGCAGGTGAAATGTAATTAACTATTAACTAACACACGATTTCCTATTTTCACATGAGGCAAACAGCTATCCAAGTTAAAACATAATTAGGCACTTTATTGTCAATGGAAAGCATTTCTTTTTTTTAACGTTTTTATTACTCAAGGCACTATATAAGCAAAGTTTATAGCTTATTCTTGTTGACGGTGCAAGTTAACACTGTGAAATTAAGGTGTACTGTACAGTCTAAAAATGCCTTTCACACAGCCTGCCTCAAAGCTGTTTTTCCTGGTTTGTGGCTCCCTAATCTGCCGTACTCAGTTCTGTTCCATTCTCTTCCTCGATTGCGCCGACAAGGTTTGATGGACTCCTATACTGGAGCCTGTTATTGGAGTGCAGCCACAGAGCAGTGGTAGCGGCGACAGTTTTTAATACAGGCCTGAATTTCCCACGCACCCAAGCACCGTCTCCCAGGGACACGCTGAAGAATGCCAGGGTCTGCTTTGGTCACCCCCTCCTCTTACTGATGGAAGTGTTAGATATGTAATACTGTATGCTTTCAGACCTCGGAGGGAGGCGGTGTCTGAATGCCTCTTTGCAGTACAAACAAATAGCATGCTTAAGTTAATGTGCTGTCTTCTGCAGTAATGCAGTGCCACTTAACTGCACCCTAAATACTCTTTGTCATTTTGTGTCCCATATTAACCCTAATCTATACCTCTGTGTTTACTTGCATTGGGAACCGTCTGGTTCAACTAATTAACACTACCCCCCCCCCCCCCCCCCCCCCCCCCCAAAACCACTGCAACTTATTCACATTGTTATTACTTGAATCACAATGCAAAACAACATGGCTAAGGGTTTTAAATCAGACTGTCCACCTCGTAAATGAACTGCACAGGAGGTTTGGCTGGTTTGTTCTCTCCCCCTGACCTCACATCCTCCCTCTCCCATTGTCAGACACTGAGTCCATTCCTCAACAGAGAGGCTTGCTACTATGTGCACCCCAGCCCCGAGTTCATCAGCTCTCACCCTGACAAAGCAGAACTAGGATGTGAACTTGTGACCTCTCAATCCAAGAGATCAAAACGGTATCTCCTTAGAGTGCCAGGCTGCCGGGCTGCCTGGTCCTTTCAGTGCTGCTGCGTAAACTCTGCAGCTTGGCAGACAGCAGAGGTGTAGCAAAGGTATTGGTTGGTCATTGGGAAAGGATTAAGTCTGAGATATAGCAACAGTAACGAGTGGTTAGCTGGTGAACACGTACGTCAACCACAGTCCAAAACCAGAAGTCCTTTCACTAGATCTCCACTTGTTAGCTGACCCGCCATCCCTGGATACCCCACCTGAGTTAATATCCTGAATATATATTCTAACACTTGACATGTACAATATGGTACAACATCCTCACTCCTGCTGATAATCCTAATGCAGCCATTGTATGCCCATTAAGCATATTTGTATTAATGTGGAATATTGCTGAACAGCATCCCTGTAATGAATTGCAGCTGGGCTATTCAAATAAAAAAGAGCATGCAGTACAAGCGGAGAGTGGCTCATTACTTTGTAGTGCTTTAATAAAGTACCTGAGTACATGGAGGTCCTCAGGAATTGATTATTGGCCCATGTAGAGATATATGGCTCAGTACCAGCGGGATCTTTTACAGCAATGGCAGAGGGTATACATGCATCAAGTAATTGAGTTTGGTTTGTGGGTAAAGGGAGGGAGGGAAGGGGCCACTGGAAAACTTGATGCAGTTTATCAGATCAATGCTAGTCTCACTGTAAGTGTGTAGTTAGAACAGTGTCATTCTATGAATCCTTTATTACTGTTACATTGTAGGTAGAGTGCAGACATAGTGTCCTTAATGCACTTTCACTAAAGATTTTAAAACAGACAGCCAAGCACTCCCCAAGCGAGCGCCTTAACCACTGCACAAAAGAGCCAGGCTTGTTTTCACAAGCCGTTATAGAGCTCCTAACATCATCTCACCTGTCTAGATCAGAATCCGTAACAGCCGTGCATCACACAACACGGCCCCTTATGACTGAATCTGCAAAAAAGTAAAGAAAAGCAAAGTTTAACTGCACAGTTATTAGGGGAGCAGACAAAACGGTACTGAATCTGATAAAGGTTATAACAAGGTGTGTTTAACCCTCACAAACCTCATCTTTGAAATCATACTTGTTTATTTGTGTTGAAGGTTGGTTGGGAATATAAAATTGAGTAGGTTTATTTATTAGTGTAAGATAATTTAAATTCTCTCTTTCTCTGTCTCTGTTTCTTCTAATACATCGAACACTGCAGAGTGAATCAATTCCTAATTGAAAGGAGATATCATATTATAGACTCAAAGACCAAGATGCAGATTTCTGCAGAGTTATGGGTCTGGAGAGGCCTATTAAACCGGTGACCCTTTACGTTAAAATGAGCGTAGAGGTGTGTGGCTGATAGTTTGGAGGATGGGAAATGTTCTGGTTTGGTACCCTATATAGAGGTAGCGCGGAGGTCAGTGTGGTCGAGTGGTCAAGTTAGAACAAAGCCATCAGATTCGGGTGTTTGAATTCCAGCTCAGAAATACTTGATTTTCAGTTCTTCCTGTTGAATTGTAAGGGGAAAAAATACAATGAGATACAATTAAAAATTAAGAATTCAAATGTACACAATACTATATTATACATCAGTATTCATCATATTTACATATATGAGGCGCAATGGGATGGCAGATAGCACGATAAGTGTTAGTGAATTGAGCTGAAGAAGCTCATTTAGCAAAAAGTAGTCTAGCGCAAGCAGCACTGTAAAATAATAAAAAAAAATAATACTTTGAATCTACTTTATTATTCATTTCAAAAGAGAACTTGGGACAGTATGAGAAGTCTCAGGAGGAATACAAAGGCATGTGTTTTCATTTGAAAATAACTTAATTTAATGAGGGAGTTCATGTTCTTCTCTACAGCCGCATCAGTAACAGAGTGGAGGGCAGTGTGCATGAGCCCTGCCACTCCCAGTCTGGTATAAATCAGTGGTCTTACGCTGTGCTCTGTCTGGCACTGATCCAGATAAACTCATTCTGTATCTGATCTGTCAGTGAGCCAGAGGCAGAGCGTTTTACTGCTTCACTTGCATCACCATTCAAATGCGTGCCAGGATTGAAAACACTGATTTGTATGCCTGCTTTTGGTAGCCTGGAAGTAGTCGTATTGTTTGATGTTGGCTTTTTCAATTTTATTTTATGTAGCATTGTAAAACAATACACAAAAACAGGCTAATGGAATTCGTGGTCCAGTCCTTTTGAGTTTTTGTTTGTTTTTTGTGCTGAGTTGAATGCTTGTGTGGGAAGACGTCATATTCAGTGCCAGCTCGGATTATGTTTTCTCAAGTGCTTGGCAGAGTTGTAGAAGATCTGTGGGGGGCATGTATATAGTCTGCTATATGGGTCAAACACTGCTGTTCGACTAAAGAATGTTCCGTAAGTAATTCAGTAAGGCCCATATAAAAGTTTCCCCATAGTAAAAGCAAAGCAAAATGTAATAATAAAGCACAGAGAAAGCATGGTAAAGCACAAGTAAGCGATATATGGTAAAACATATTAATAAATATGGTAAACATTGGTAAATGAAAAATATAAAAAGTGCAAAACTGCAAAAATACTGCAGTCAACTTTTATAAGGGAAACTTTGTTGTTTGACAAATAATTTCGCCTAATTCGATAAGGTCCCTGGCTTCTGAATCAAAGACCCTTCCAGCTAGATACTTAGATAGAGTTTAACGAGGAACCTAGAGCTGTGACGATCAGAATTGAACATTTTTTACACGTTGAAATGCCAGCGTGAGTGGAAAAACATACCAATGCTGGTTTTGCATAGATTTTCATGATTTTCAGGTGATAATATAAATAAGCGTGGAATGTGTCAATTGAATTCTCATTACATACAACAAAATAAAGAGTTAGGCTTACATTTGAAGTATAAACATTTATTATAAAGCATGTGTATGTGGGTGTTACTATGAGAAGGATCAAACCCACGACTCCATTAGATTCAAGGTAAAACTGTTTTTTTTCTCTATGCCTGATGCTACAGTAGATTATTGAATCTGTTGTTTGCAGTCCCTCTAAAAGAGACTCTACAAGAAGCTTTTAAAGAAAAGAAAGAAAAAGAAAAATTGTCATTAGGTTTTCCCACATTTAACTTAAATAGGCCATCAGGGAATAGCAAAGACAGTTAATTACTGTGTGCTGTGGAGGTCATTCGTTAAATATATTGACCAATTTCAGACTCTACTGCTTTTTAATGAACTGAGAACCAGAGCATTGAAATGGAAGTCAATAGTGGGAAATAAATAATTAAACAGATGAGATTTATATTAGTTTATTGTCGGTGTGTGGGGAGAGCAGCGGGGCAGTTTTCTATCAGAAAGTCCAGTAGTGTGGAGGCTTTCCCAGCTCTCCAGCTCTGTGTGTGTCTGAGCTGGTATTACACAATGCAGTGTGTGTGTGTGTGTGTGTGTGTGTGTGTGTGTGTGTGTGTGTGAGAGATGGTATTACACAACGCAGTGTGTGTGTGTGTGTGTGTGTGTGTGTGTGTGTCTGAGCTGGTATTACACAACGCAGTGTATGTGTGTGTGTGTGTTTGTGTGAGAGCTGGTATTACACAACGCAGTGGCTGTATGTGTGTGTGTGTGTGTGTGTGAGCTGGTACTACACAACGCAGTGTGTGTGTGTGTGTGTGTGTGTGTGTGTGTGTGTGTGTGTCTGAGCTGGTATTACACAATGCAGTGTGTGTGTGTGTGTGTGTGTGAGAGCTGGTATTACACAATGCAGTGTTTGTGTGTGTGTGTGTGTGTGTGTGAGCTGATATTACACAACACAGTGTGTGTGTGTGTGTGTGTGAGCTGGTATTACACAATGCAGTGTGTGTGTGTGTGTGTGTGAGCTGGTATTACACAATGCAATGTGTGTGTGTGTGAGAGCTGGTATTACACAACGCAGTGTGTGTGTGTGTGTGTGTGTGTGTGTCTGAGCTGGTATTACACAATGCAGTGTGTGTGTGTGTGTGTGTGTGTGCGTGTGTGTGTGTGTGTGTGTGTGTGTGTGTGTGTGTGAGCTGGTATTACACAACACAGTGTGTGTGTGTGTGTGTGTGTGAGAGCTGGTATTACACAACGCAGTGTGTGTGTGTGTGTGTGTGTGAGCTGGTATTACACAATACAGTGTGTGTGTGTGTTTGTGTGTGTGTGTGTGCGTGTGTGTGTGTGTGTGTGTGTGTCTGAGTTGGTATTACACAATGCAGTGGCTGTGTGTGTGTGTGGCTGAACTGCAAAGTTACTGGGCACATTTATCATAAGGATGCTCTCTGTAGGAATGGAATAAACCCAGTTTTTTCATAGCTTGTGTAGTAAAGGAGGAGGGCCAATTGAGTTGGGCTGACTTTTTAAAGTCAGAAAGTGCTCCTCAGACAAGGTCCTTTGAAGAACCGAACTGCAGCTTACTTAAACCCCAGGCAGCAGCAATTGTTATTGAGTAAACAATGTAGCAGGCAGCACATTTCACGCTTGAGATAGGACTCCTGAAACATAAATATGTACATAAATACATAGATGCAGTAACAATGACATGCTGTCTTCCTGGGGTATTCAAATTCAATTTGAGGAGAGGCTGTGAGTCTGCCTGGTTCTCATTGAGGCTTGACAGGTGTCAGTGAGTGGCGTTATCAGTGAGTGGCTGATATCAGTGCATTATATAGTGCAGTGGAGCTGCCTGATACAGTGTCAAGATGATTTCAGTGACATGTTATACTGGTACAGTCGCTTCGGTAGTATACAGTGCAATACATATTGCTCAATGTCTAATTATATGTATTTAGTGGCAGCCTACCCAATGTGTTTGGTTTGCATCAGTAATAGTCATTGTAAAGATTAATTTAGAGAGTGTTTAGCTGAGCAGGGTACATTTTGTTTGGGTAAAACATTCTTGTGAAGGAGCTACTCCCATGCAGGATTGCACACGGCCCATGATGGTCAAGTCAGATGGGCAGGCTCTCCATTGGAAACCATGATGGTCAAGTCAAATGGACAGGCTCTGCATTGGAAACCATGATGGTCAAGTCAAATGAGCAGGCTCTGCATTGGAAACCATGATGGTCAAGTCAAATGGGCAGGCTCTCCATTGGAAACCATGATGGTCAAGTCAAATGGGCAGGCTTTCCATTGAAAACCATGATGGTCAAGTCAAATGGGCAGGCTCTCCATTGGAAACCATGATGGTCAAGTCAAATGAGCAGGCTCTGCATTGGAAACCATGTTTTAAAACTGAATTGAGCCTTTGAATATTGTTTGTGTATAGAGGGCAGCTGTCTGGGCACAGTGGGTATTAATTCACTTGGTCCCTTCGTGCCGTTGTTGGGGAAAGACCAAGGAAACATAGAGAGTAAGATGAGCACTACCACCATGGGCCTGTAACAGTTACAGTTTATTTTTTTTAACAAATTCACAACAAAGTCAAAAGCTGACAGGCTGACAGAAGATGAGAGCGGCATTTGACCCCTCCTGCAGATTTCACCATCTACTCTAACAAGCCTTCAGCATTCTAAAAAGAATACGAGGAACTCCTGCTGGTATGATTGACTGCCAGTGTCTTGATGGAATAATAAACCAGGCTTTAGTTTTCTTAACCTGCCTCACAACATAATTTGCTTTCCTGCCTCAGATTTGACACCCCCCGCTCCACACGCACGCACACACACACACACACACACACACACACACACACACACACACACACACACACACACACACACACACCATACCTGACCTACCATCACAGGTGGATTTCATAAGTGCTTTTTTAACCCACGGCCCATTAACCAGAGCCTCTCATTACAGCACTAATGGTTCTCTCTGTTCCACCTGCTGTCTCCGCTGGGGCGCATGTCGTAAATAACCGGTCGTTTATACCACTAATTACACTCATTTCCACACGACGAGTGCACAGAGAATCATCCAGCCCACACCAGTCTACACTTTCAGGTGCTAAAGGTGAGTCAGTAGTAAGGTTAAGTGTTTTTCACAATGACAGATACATTAGAAGATCAAATGAAATCCCCCACATCGTTGAAATATTAGCTCACTAACTTTTCATTCAAGAGCGGCTCTTCTTTTATTGGAAACAAACTAAGCAGTTCAGCAATTCAGTTGTATACATTCCTTTCCCATCCTAAAATGCAGCATACCACTGATGTGGAAATCCGGGTTGAGGATAAAGCAGTTCCAGTTACTATTCTAAGCTCATAGTAATTATTGGAAAACACTCTCAAATGGATCTCTTACTTCCAACACACTACCAGTGATAAAGAGTAGCTTTATTTCTGAGTTCCACTCTGGGATTTAGAAGCTCAGAATTACAGCAAATCTTTTTACAGCCAGCTCACTGATGATGGTCACTTGACATGTTGCATTGTTGCTCTCCATTTCATAGTTTGTTTCCTTCATTTTTCCTAATAAGGTATTCAAATCACCAGTTATTCTTGCTCTACTGTATACTATTTGGTAACACTTTACATTAAGCGTCTCTAATTACTGTGTATTTACATATTAGGTACTTAGTAAATACATGTGTACTTACACATAATTATAATGTTATTATGCATAGTTACAATGTACATAATCTCAAAATAGTTTTCCACGATATATGTAAGTACACAATTGTGTTAGGGATAGGGCTAGGGTTATAGCGTGCTAGAAGATTTACACATTAAGTTCATTGTAACTATGCATACTAACATTGCAATGATGTGTAAGTTACTCCGAGCATTTGGATCTTGGCTCTTCATATTTGCTTTCAAAGTTACTCAATTCCTCAATCCTCGTCCCCCGCAGTGCCGTAAGAATCAAGGCTTTTTTTTTCAACCAGGAAATGAATATTTGTTTCACATCCACATTTTTTTTTTTGGTGTATTTTAAAGGCAGGACTCACTGGCAGTTTCTTTAACTTGGAATAATCCGTAGATTTGACAGTCTCCAAGAGGGACCAATAGACTAAACAATTCTGAACTGGTTGCTTTTCTTCTAACTCAATTGAAAGATGACCCAGTCTGGGCTTACAACATCATGAACAGCAATGTACAAAAATAAAATACAATGTACCTTTAAGCCCGTGTATGTAGACAGGATGGGAATGAATACTTTTCTCTCCACTCTGCTTTTCCAATGCTGTACTTTTTTCAACTTTACCATATCTAGTTGTGGTTGGGTACCCTGCCCCTGTGTGTATTTTGTGTTTTATGTTGTCTGTTACATGTATTATTGTAGTGGTGCATGGAGTGTGATTTATGTAGCACAGGTGATGTTAAATGTATATTTGCATTTAGGCACAGGGATTGCACAATCACTTCATGTGCAGATCAAAGTGGGTATTTATTTGTATGGGAGCACAGGGAGTGCACAATTAGTTCACATGCAGACTGTGCCGAGATTCAATTGAATGATTGATTAGCAATCGAGTCTCGGTACAGCTGCGTAAAAGAGCGAGTGTTTCACACACAGGGGTTTGGATGTTCAGAGTGGAGAACGGGAGAGAGGAGGAGAAACAAATAATAACAATTGCTACTCATGCTGGCTTAATACCAGCACGATACTTGTTGTATTTAGTGATTGTTTAGTGTGTGGTTTTGTCTGTCTATTTTGGCCAGTGTGTTTTGTTTTGTTTAAATCTTTTATTTACAATAAACCGGAGCAACTGCGCAATTCACTCACCAGTCCTGACTGTCTACTTCCTGGCCTGACGTCACCACCAGCCAGCCTGTTCACTATGGTGTATGTTTATGGTCTTGCTTGCTTGTGCTTTGCCGTATTACAGCGATGCTTTTACTGTGTCAGTGCATGCAGCAGTGATTTGAGCTGTGCTGTAGATGATGCCAGTGGTACAGGGGTTACGCAAGTATGTATGTCATTCTTATAGTGTGAAAGCTTAAACCTTGCATTGGATGCAACAGTTGTAATAACAGCTTTGTTTGCCGTAAAATAAAACATCATAATGCTGAAGAGCTCCCAGAGAGAGGGAGGGAGAGGGAGAGTGTTGAGCAAGCAAGTCCTGCTGACAGCCCTGAATACAGGATCAGGTTCCATCATTATCTAGTTTTTCCCTGATGTGTGTACAGTAGCACAGTTTCCTCTCTCTCCACCATGGTACTGCTGTTAATGCAGGTGCATGTGGTGTATCATATATTATTTGTATAACACATATTATAGACACTGTTGTTTGCTGTTGCACTGTGAGTCATTGCTCAGAAAACATGAAAACTCTAGGTGAGTGTATGCATTCGGTTTCTCATCTGTGTAGTGTTTAACACACTGCTCTGTCTAAATGTAACATTGCAAAATCAGAAACAAACCATTAAACATTAAATTCATAATTCTAACAATAAAAGAGAAGATTTTAATGAGCTAATTAATGATTGATTCATGGTTTAAAAAAAAAAAATCCTTTGCAAAATAAATTCTAATTCTATTAAAACCAAACCATTTCTGCTGAAAACCTGACTTCTTGTTGTTGCTAATTAAATCAGTCAATGCCTATTGGATTTCAAAATATTTGCCGGGAAGGTCATCTGCCTTTAATTAGCATCGATTCACTTTAATCTTCAAACCGTTATCTGTGTCTCTTTATTTGATACTTCTTTATTTCATGACACCCTGTGTACACACAAACAGCGCCATGTTCATTTCGTCTTTGTGTTAGCAACGGGAGAATACATGGGGGCATCGACACTGGAAACAAAACTGCTCCTCCTAGTACATCTTTCAAATTAAAACATCAGGTTTTAATGAATCTAAATGACCACAGATCTAAAGCACTCTCCCTGGTGCTGTACATATTTATAGAAATAATTACACTAAAGGAGCTGACATCATGTACTGATGTTGGATTTTCATAACCTTGATACACAGGGGGCCCTATTTTAAACATCAGCCGCTGTTCATATCAATATAATAGACTCATTTTTATAAGAAACTCATTAATGTACTTGCAGGATCTGTTTTATTGCACTTGGCATATGTTTATTATCTAGTCAAGGTGCAACCTTGGATCACATATTAAGCACCTCTTCTGCATGCAAGCTATAGGAAAGTGAGTGCAGTATCCTGATCTCTGCAAAGCTAATGCTGGGCATAAGCAGCCACAAGAAGTTGATAGCAAGATCAATGCTTGCCCAGGATATTGATAACCGTATAATCAAATAGCCACCAAGTGCAGTTTTGCTGCCCTTGTTTCCACAACAAAACAGAAGATAAGAGAATAAAACAAAGACAATACCCTTTCTTCTTCAGACTCTTACAAGAGCTATTAAAACATTGGAATACTGGCAAAGTAGTGTTTACAGTAGCTGCGGAGATAAGCCATGCTCCATATCTAATTCCTAATACCTATTCATGCTGCGTGAAGCAGAGAACAAAACACTGCAGGCATCAAATGAGAACGTTTGACAACAAACCAAGCAGGTGTAAGTTGATCAAGTCTCCACAACAGAGCAACTTTATCCCAGCTCTTGCTTCCCTGTGGTGGACTGACAGCCCGGGTTCTTTATCCCAGCTCTCGCTTCCCCGTGGTGGACTGACAGCCCGGGTTCTTTATCCCAGCTCTCGCTTCCCCGTGGTGGACTGACAGCCCGGGTTCTTTATCCCAGCTCTCGCTTCCCCGTGGTGGACTGACAGCCCGGGTTCTTTATCCCAGCTCTCGCTTCCCCGTGGTGGACTGACAGCCCGGGTTCTTTATCCCAGCTCTCGCTTCCCCGTGGTGGACTGACAGCCCGGGTTCTTTATCCCAGCTCTTGCTTCCCTGTGGTGGATTGACAGCCCGGGTTCTTTATCCCAGCTCTTGCTTCCCCGTGGTGGACTGACAGCCCGGGTTCTTTATCCCAGCTCTTGCTTCCCTGTGGTGGACTGACAGCCCGGGTTCTTTATCCCAGCTCTCGCTTCCCTGTGGTGGACTGACAGCCCGGGTTCTTTATCCCAGCTCTCGCTTCCCCGTGGTGTATTGACAGCCCGGGTTCTTTATCCCAGCTCTTGCTTCCCCATGGTGGACTGACCTGACAGCCCGGGTTCTTTATCCCAGCTCTCGCTTCCCTGTGGTGGACTGACAGCCCGGGTTCTTTATCCCAGCTCTCGCTTCCCCGTGGTGTATTGACAGCCCGGGTTCTTTATCCCAGCTCTCGCTTCCCCATGGTGGACTGACAGCCCGGGTTCTTTATCCCAGCTCTTGCTTCCCTGTGGTGGACTGACAGCCCGGGTTCTTTATCCCAGCTCTCGCTTCCCTGTGGTGGACTGACAGCCCGGGTTCTTTATCCCAGCTCTTGCTTCCCTGCGGTGGACTGACAGCCCGGGTTCTTTATCCCAGCTCTTGCTTCCCCGTGGTGGACTGACAGCCCGGGTTCTTTATCCCAGCTCTCGCTTCCCCGTGGTGGACTGACAGCCCGGGTTCTTTATCCCAGCTCTCGCTTCCCCGTGGTGGACTGACAGCCCGGGTTCTTTATCCCAGCTCTCGCTTCCCCGTGGTGGACTGACAGCCCGGGTTCTTTATCCCAGCTCTTGCTTCCCTGTGGTGGACTGACAGCCCGGGTTCTTTATCCCAGCTCTCGCTTCCCTGTGGTGGACTGACAGCCCGGGTTCTTTATCCCAGCTCTTGCTTCCCCATGGTGGACTGACAGCCCGGGTTCTTTATCCCAGCTCTTGCTTCCCTGTGGTGGACTGACAGCCCGGGTTCTTTATCCCAGCTCTCGCTTCCCCGTGGTGGACTGACAGCCCGGGTTCTTTATCCCAGCTCTCGCTTCCCCGTGGTGGATTGACAGCCCGGGTTCTTTATCCCAGCTCTTGCTTCCCCGTGGTGGACTGACAGCCCGGGTTCTTTATCCCAGCTCTCGCTTCCCTGTGGTGGACTGACAGCCCGGGTTCTTTATCCCAGCTCTCGCTTCCCCGTGGTGGATTGACAGCCCGGGTTCTTTATCCCAGCTCTCGCTTCCCCGTGGTGGACTGACAGCCCGGGTTTTTTATCCCAGCTCTCGCTTCCCTGTGGTGGACTGACAGCCCGGGTTCTTTATCCCAGCTCTTGCTTCCCCATGGTGGACTGACAGCCCGGGTTCTTTATCCCAGCTCTCGCTTCCCCATGGTGGACTGACAGCCCGGGTTCTTTATCCCAGCTCTTGCTTCCCCGTGGTGGACTGACAGCCCGGGTTCTTTATCCCAGCTCTCGCTTCCCTGTGGTGGACTGACACCCCGGGTTCTTTATCCCAGCTCTTGCTTCCCCGTGGTGGACTGACAGCCCGGGTTCTTCATCCCAGCTCTCGCTTCCCTGCGGCGGACTGACAGCCCGGGTTGTTTTCCAGTGCCCAGACCTAACATTGAAGTACTGAAGAGAAGAGAGAGTGAGAGTGAGAGAAAGAGGCAGTGTTTAAAACACTGATTGAGAATCAAGTATTCTCTTTTGACAGCATTGTCAGTAAAATGTATCTGTATTGTATGTTTTTGTTTCATCACTAAAAGCTGCAGAAAATGTTTTAATGCAGACTGCATGCTTATAGTAGTAGACATTTAACATAAAAACAGTCATAGGCTTATTTTGGGTTCCCGTTGGACTGGCGATAAACTGAGATTTTTCCTACAAAACCCAGCAGAATAAAATAGCTTTAAATGAGATGTTCTTTATTTCAGGAACACCCTGAATATTGAAATATTTCAACCCATCTGTAAATCAGTAGTTTCCTCAAAGAATACAGCCCAACACTGTACAGTAACTTTATTATACAGATAACTTTATAAACCTGCATATATTGTATAGATTGCCATAAAGAGTCAGTTGCACATGTAACTAGGCTGGTGTATTAAAATGTGCTTTAACATTTAAAAAAAAAAAGATAACTAGAAGATTGCCTTGCAGACTTGAGCCTGTGTGTTTTTGTGTTGTAACTGCAGTGGAGATCTGGTGCAGGATCCCCAGCAATGCCAGCTATGCAGGGTCTAGGGTTAGGGGGCCAGCTATTTTTAGCACTAAACTGTTAACTGCTTTAAAGCATGTGTCACCACCGGGCCGTGTCAGCTGCAATCCCCACCCCATCTTCTCTCGAGCCACCAAGAGCAACGCATTTAATCTAAATATAGCCTAAAGCTTAGTTTGGGGGCATACTGAAATCTGGTGCAATTGTTTCACCTCTCTTCTTCACTTTTATTATTATTTTGCACATGAAAGGGCTTGGACTGACAGTTCAGGAGAGACTGTACACTTGCCAGTCTTACTTTATTAATCACAATACTTCCTTCTTAAACTCCCATTAACTTTATTGATTAACTCTTTTAATGTTCCGACAATCTGTGAGACACCTCTTTATGATGTCACTTCATTAAAATACATTTAATTTTCACCTTCAGACTTTAATAGCAGTTAATACATTGTGTTGAGGGTGTCTCTTATTGCACAAAGCTGAGGGAACACCAAGCCACTTTTTCAGGAACAGTGGCTTGAAACCTGGTTCCAGGAGACCGAGAGACCTAGCTTGAGGCAACTGCTGTATCAAACCCCAAATCTCCCCTGGTGTGCCATGCAGTGTGGCCTGAAACGTAGTCTCCTGAAACCAAGTCTCCTGAAACTTAGTCTCCTGAAACCAAGTCTCCTGAAACTTAGTCTCCTGAAACCTAGTCTCCTGAAACCAAGTCTCCTGAAATCAAGTTCCAAGTTCCAAGTGGCTTCGTGTTCCCTTAGCTTAAGAGATATCATCTTATGCAGGGCGAAATGATGTCTCTTTTAATGAGATACAGTCTAGGCATTGACTTATAATAAACCATGCAAACAGATATTGTACTCAGGAAGGTAAGATGTACTGGAAGATTAACATATGTACCCTTTAAGTGAATTCTTGTACATTATTATTATTATTATTATTATTATTAATAATAATAATAATAATAATAATAATAATAATAATAATAATAATAATAATAATAATAATCAAGCACTGCTTTCATAGATTCTGCAATACGTTTGTCAAGCATGAAGTATTGTAACTGCAGTGCTGTGATGCAAGAATATCTGTGAACTTTTACTGCACAGATACAACTCATTTACCAGGTGATTTGGTTATCTGCAGTCCAGCTGCACAAGTAGATAAAATTATGTTGCATAAGCAGTTATAAACTTTTTTTTTTTTTTTAAATAGAACAAGTACGGTAGGTCTACTATGTGCATGTACAGTTTATCACATTGACTGTTCTCAGTGTGGCTTACATTCTTTAAAGTCAAATTGACTGGGGCAGAAAAGAAACAAAATGCAAGTATCATGGAAGAATCAACAAACAAAAGGAAAGATTCATGACGGTCACAAACATGCAGCCTCATTCTTGTCACATTTCTGTGATTTACAGATGTACAATGCTTCTGAAGAAATGTGTCTGACATTCCTCATTGTTTCCATGTCCTGCTAATCAAATGTGATAGCTAGATAGATAGATAGATAGTTAGATAGATAGGTACTTTTTAATTTAGCAAAATACTTTATTGTAGCACAATTCTCATACAGTTTACAGAAAAAAAATACATTTTATACAAAAATCACAGAATTCTCATGAGCTAAAAAAATCTTGAAGAAATTAGTGCAAACTGGTTAAAACAGACAATCATTATTATTATTTGTTTATTTAGCAGACACCTTTATCCAAGGCGACTTACAGAGACTAGGGTATGTAAACTATGCATCAGCTGCAGAGTCATTTACAACAACATCTCACCCAAAAGACAGAGCACAAGGATCACACAGTGCGTCAGTGGCTGATCCGGGATTCGAACCGGGGACCTCCTCGTTACAAGCCCTTTTCTTTAACCACCAGACCACACAGCCTCCTGTACATGTAAATAATACTGTACAGAAAGATATCTAGGGTGAAGGATGTTGCAAGGATTGGGGCAGGTGTCGTTTCCCCAACACACACTTCTTTGCAGCAGTTTGCCTGCCTGCCTGTCCAGCCAGGGAGGGGAACTCTTGTACTCGCACCTGCTCTGTTCTGTTCTGCTCTGCTCTGCTCTGTTCTGCTCTGCTCTGTTCTGCTCTGCTGTGTTCTGTTCTGCTCTGCTCTGTTCTGCTCTGTTCTGCTCTGCTCTGCTCTGTTCTGTTCTGTTCTGTTCTGCTCTGCTCTGTTCTGCTCTGTTCTGCTCTGTTCTGTTCTGTTCTGTTCTGCTCTGCTCTGCTCTGTTCTGCTCTGTTCTGCTCTGTTCTGTTCTGCTCTGCTCTGTTCTGCTCTGTTCTGCTCTGCTCTGCTCTGCTCTGCTCTGCTCTGTTCTGTTCTGTTCTGCTCTGCTCTGTTCTGCTCTGCTCTGTTCTGCTCTGCTGTGTTCTGTTCTGCTCTGCTCTGGCGTGTGCCGTTGCTATTTTCAGATCCTCGGCAACATCATCCTTTGCTTGGAAACCACAGAGCCGAAACAGACCACTGCTAAAAATAAAAACACACCCAGGCCTCCGGTCACAGGGAGAGAAGAATGCTGAGGGGGTCAGGAGGAGAGTTCACAACCAAAACGGGATTTCAATATGCAGCCAGCAGACAAGCACCCAGTCTACCTGATTGAGCTACCTGTACCACTGCCTTAGGAACACAGGATTAATGGCTTTCAAATCCATATCCAGGCTGTGAGCAGAAACACACGAAATCATTCTGTGTTTTGTTCCCATTAAATATCATTACACACAAATCAGAGACGTTCTGAAACTACATTGTGTAAAACTATAAAAGATTAGCCAAAATTACCATGATATTCCATGATGTATTACTGAATTGAACAACATATGATTGCTAGGCTACAAAGTGGTAGATTTCATGCCTGCGTGACTAAAACCATGTAAAACACGTTACAATATATTATACAGTATTATTATACATTAATGAATGACTGAATGCTCTGTGTGTCCCTTACCATAAAGGGGGGATGCATTTCAACTTTAATTGTGCTACATTTTGTCTGGAAACTGAATGTAACTCCTGTGAAGCCTTTAGGCAGGTCTTAAAACATATAGCACTGTGTGCACTGGCTTAACCAGTGTGTGTGACATTCTCGGCTGATTGCGTCAGCTACAGTAAGAGCAGATGAGTGAGCCTCAGTAAAAACACGCATTTGAGAAGAGCTTGAGACTTTAAGGGGTGTATGCCAGTTTTCACAAGGTCCTGGCAGGCTGATGCTTTTCCAAAGTTGACACATTACTGTAAAAGTTTGGTCCAGTTTCTTCATCAGTTATTCATACTGATTTTTTTTTTCTTGGCTTCTGGGATGTACCAGAGCCAAGGGAATGGGCCAAAAAACATTCTGAGGAATTTGTACTCTTAAGAAGCAAAATGTTTCTCTACTGGTTTATACACAGACGACTGTGTATTTACAATGTAATTACCATGTAACCATGTGTGCTATTATAGTGTAATTACAGTGCAATTAGAGACACATTTGATGTTTTTAAGCCTACTTCTGTCCTTTTTTTCAGGGAATTAGAATTTTGAAAGAATCTTCTAACTTAAAAGAATCCATTTGTTTTGCAACATTTTTAAACTGGTCCATAATCCTACTGTACTTTAAAAGTGCAGCTTTATAAACAGCATCACTGCAGTACCTCCTAGAATTGTTATTGAACGCACAAGCATGTCTGAAGCTAAATTTTCTTTTCATTATATACAGCAGTCTGCTTTGATTTGGATAAGTCAAGGGAAACATCAGAATGAAAAAAAACAGGCACTGGATTATTAATCGACTGCAAAGTTTGTTTAATTTAATTTGCACTCCCGTGAAAAGGGTGTAACGTGAGGGTTTAAGTAATTGAGGCAAAATGCAAGCATCTGAGCATGATACTCTTGATAGTGGACCTGTGTGATTTGCTATACTATATAATTGAGATGGTCTTCCCTGTGAACCCCAGGTCTGGAAATGGGGGCTCACTGCACAAGGGCAGCAGGGAGAGCAGGATCAGTGACACCAGACTGCAGCACTGAATTTGTTAACAGCACCGCTCTGATAGTATCAGTATGTTTTGGAAATACAGTTCTCGAGCTTGGGAGCAGGGTTGACTCAAAGCTACAGGGCATTCGAATTCATGTAGAACAGGTAGATAACACAGACAAGGTATTTATTTCTGGAATCTTTCCCCCGGTGAGCTGGAATCTCATCTATCATGGCCAGTCAGAATCGCTCATGTTTAAGATGAGTGTCCTACCCGAACACCCAGCTGCCCTTGACTTGTGGTTTAGTGTCTCGGGGCTGCCAGGTTTGCCATGCAGTCCAGGAGCACATCTTGTATCATTCACAATATGCCTATTCAAGTCTTTGTGTGTCTTACTGCACCACCCCTCCACCTTCCTCTCTCTCTCTCTCTCTCTCTCTCTCTCTCTCTCTCTCTCTCTCTCTCTCTCTCTCTTTCTGTCCGCTGATGCAGAAAATGGTAGGAATACAAGCTTGTACTCAATCAATAATATCTGTGTACTGTTACAACATCCCCTACTTCCAAACGACGACAAAGTCTGCCATGTTACAGACTGACAGAACTGTTAAACATGAACATTAGTTTTTCATCCCACAGATGACAGACCATATATATATATATATATATATATATATATATATATATATATATATATATATATATGCAGTAGTGTGCTGTGAGTTAGTGAGCAAACACACCTGATCCTCCTGCTTGGGAGCACTGTGCTCTATTGTGTCAAATCTCAATAATGGCACTGTGAACACCCAGTATTGTACTGTACAATATTATTATATTGTATATTGTACAGCCAGTATTGTACTGTATTTAGGGAATTTATTAAGGTGCTCAGCAAACCACTCTTGGGGGTAAACACCAGTGGGGAATGAATCATACAGAGTTAAAGAGCTCCATTCTTTAGATCAGACCTCAGTGTCTAACATTATTATTATTATTATTATTATTATTTATTTCTTAGCAGCCACCCTCATCCACATTATTTTTACATATAATTACCCATTTATACAGTTGGGTTTTTACTGGAGCAATCTAGGTAAAATACCTTGCTCAAGGGTACAGCAGCAGTGTCCCCCACCTGGGATCGAACCCACGACCCTCCGGTCAAGAGTCCAGAGCCCTAACCACTACTCCACACTGCTGCCCCATTCACTTCACTTCACTGAGGCATTCACTTCAAGGAACTCTTACAGCAGGTCTGACAAAATATGCATTTGAAAGAAGAAATACATTATCCTTCCTGTCCCATATTCTCCATTGCAAGATCATTGGTAATCATTGATTTTGAGGTTGATGAAGTCCTAACCTTTCTCCTAACACAGATAACGATTAAGGCCATTCAGTAAATCTGGTCACATGCGCTTATAATGCAAAGTAATGAACATTGACGTCCCTGCAGTGCACATGGGACCAATAATTCCACAGTGAAATCTGAAATGTATATTTTTAGAGATTTGTGCAGGAATTGAGTGAACCTTTTGATTGATTTTAACAATCTGTAATTGTTTTCGAGTTTAACTATTTAAAACATAGTACAGTACAACGTAGCATATCCAACCTCCTGTGGACTGGGGTAGGCGGATATGTGAAAAAGTTGGATTTGCAAACATCTATAGAAACAGAATTTACACATCCATAAATAGGTTAGTGAACAAAAACAACATGCAAACTGCTTTAAACATCGGGAAATGTTTTGCTTTAAAAGTAAGCAAACAAGATCAATTAGGCTATAAATACACAGTGTTGCTATGCGGTTTGCTATAAGCGATCTCCATTAAAAGCTTTAAAAAAAAAATACAAAACAAACGGTAAATGTACAGTAACCTGCAACTGATGGCTTGTTTCTTAACTCTAGAAGTCCCTGCTTCTGCTTTCTTAATATCTCTGTCACGGTACTTTGCGCTCTTTCTTGATATTGCCAACAGCCGATAAGCAGCTCGCTTTGAATATTGCTTCGCCTATTTTAAACAAACGGCCGTTAAGCATTGCGTTTATGAAGCTTGCTTTGTTTAATTCAAATGCATTTAAAAGCTACAACAACACGCTGACGATATCTGCACGCGTGCGCTTCGTCATATAAACACTGCACAAAAACAAAGCTTTCTCGACTGGTGTATTGAAACTTCACTGCTACACGCAGCTGACTGACACACGCACACAGCCGGCCTCTTAAGGGAAACGCACCAAAAGGCTGTTTGCTATAACACTTTCTTTCTGTTTCCATTGTGGAAGCTGTATGTACATACATACATACATACATACATACATACATACATACATAGATCAGAGAACTTTTTGAGGTGCTGCTCAAAATATTCCTTCTTTGGTTCTGCAAAGCCAAGCCTGTTGGAGATTTCCATCTCAGGGCTTATGAATAGAACATGTGACCCCATGTCAGCATTGCTCACAGTGCCCCACCCCAGATGTACAGAACTGTTTTGTCAGTGATCTGTGCAGATCTGAGGAGCCGTGGATTTTATTGTTTGCCTGGCTTGAAACCCTGAGATGCAGTCAGATTCTTTTTGAGTCAGACTGTATCCAAGTCTCCACCAGCAGCACACAGTTTAAAAGTAGGCTGATCGAGTTTCCTTCCTATATAAACACACCTGTTATATGCAGTAAGAGTTGCTTTGCTGAACCTCAATCTGTTTTCAAAAGATTGCTTATATCTGGAACGTGGTCCATTTGCAGTATAGCATACGTTTGTATTTACCATGCCCATGCCTCGCTGTGGTTTGCCAAAATAAAATGTTTGGAAACAATAATATAAAAAAAATGTAAAAAGGTATTGTTATTTTTTATAATATATATATTTTTTCAAAGCAATGTGATTTCCATGGCCTGATGACTAAAATATAAAACTCTGTAAAAAAGAAAAAAGCTTTTTCTAAGGTTTCCTGCATGCATCTTTAAAGCAAGGGCTTCTTGCAGAGCAGGGTCTTGATTTATTACTGTAGTATGAGCTGACTCTTCCACACACAGTACATTCTAGCAAGCCCTTTATGCCTAGCCTCTGTGGGTTTTGGTTACAACCCGCTATCAATAGCTGGCACCTGATCCCAGTGAATCACTGCTAACTGGAGCGTGGTGGCACAGGAGCTTTCTCTGTGAAATCATCCACCAGACACCCACTGGACCTACATATTTAAACTTTGCATCTGAATCATTTCTGGATTTTCATACTGTGTGAATCGGTATGGTTATAGAGAAGGGGAAGCCTAGAGAATCCCTTCACTGGGCACGAGTGGGTTGAAGATCAACATTCATGAGCAGTCTTCATTCCTCAATCAGAAGTCATCTAGGAATTTAGTCATCTAGGGGCAGCAGTGTGGAGTAGTGGTTAGGGCTCTGGACTCTTGACCGGAGGAGGGTCGTGGGTTCAATCACCGGTGGGGGACACTGCTGCTGTACCCTTGAGCAAGGTACTTTACCTAGATTGCTCCAGTAAAAAACCCAACTGTGTAAATGGGTACTTGTATGTAAAAATAATGTGATATCTTGTAACAATTGTAAGTCGCCCTGGATAAGGGTGTCTGCTAAGAAATAAATAACAATAATAATTTGCAGAATTGGGGATAGTGTTTAATCAGTGCCTAAGCATTTTGTTCAATGACAAATCTTGCTTTCAGTCCACAATGTGTGTTCTTTATTAAGGGTTGCCTTAAAATGTGCACTTACAGAACTCCAAGCAAACCCTTCATCCTCTGTGTTGATGTCCCTCTTTCAAAGCAGCACTCCAGGGGTTTCAAAGAGCTGCGCATCACCCAGCCTGCAGCTGCCTTGTGGGGCTGAGGCACAGGCCCCCTAATGCAGGTAGATGGCAAATGGGCCCAGGGTGCAGTCTGCATGCACACTGCCCTGCCCTCTCCATGTTTACCTACTGCAGCCTCTCACCAGAATACTAGCATCCCCAAGGAAGTCCATATCAACTGCACTGTAAGCAGGCATATGTCTAGGAGCCCTGGCACACACACAGATAGATATGGGCTATAAGAAAGATTTTATTTAGTCATGATTGGAAGGTAAGTGGTATAAAGTACTCCATTCTGCTTTTAAAGGGGTTTATGGTATTTTGTGTTTTATTCATGAGGCCATGGAGATTGCATTGCTTTGCATTGCTTTGAAACCTACCATAGACATTATCACACCATTTGTAATTATACTTAAAAAATTATGTTTTAGCACTTTGAGCGTCTTCTACCATCTGGCTGATGGTAAAGGCCCTAGTTGATTTGTGTAGATTTCTCCCTTGCCAAGCGATTAACATTGCTAATGCAATTGCACCATAGTGGCAATGCAGCAGTTTTGCACTGAGGGGCAATGGTAGCACTAGGGTATGAGCTACTAGTAGAATTGGACCACTGTGTTAATGTTACACAATGGAATCAGCCAGTATACCATGATCCTGTAATAATAATAGTATATCATTGCAAATTGGAGCAAACCTGTAAACTTCACGTCATATGTACAAACTTCTTCGAACATATGGTGAAGCCAGGCATTTAAAATCCAGCACACTGGCATAGGAGCCAAAACAGCTTTATAACGAGTCCTCAGTGATTTGTGTGGAATCCCTGGGGTTTAACTGTCAGTAGAAAACACCGGCAAAACACATAATAACATCTTGGCTGGGGATAAATAACCAAGAGCAGCTTTCACGTCGAGTTTGTAAGCTGTCCAATCTATGTTGTAAGTAGAAAAAAGCAGAGACTTCAACATGTTTATCAGTGTTGTTTTTGCAGCCTAGTAAAACTTCACCTTTTCATTATGGTCGCCTAAGATTCAAAGTGTTCTGAGCACTAGGAGGAATCTGCAGCACCACTGGTGGTCGTTGGATGCACTATGTCCTCTCCATTGCCATTACTGTTCATTGCTTTTTAATACTGTTGTTGAGTTGGCTTGCACTGCCAGCAGCACCAGTCTCCTTTGTGCCGTGATCTGCAAAACCAAGTGGCACATCTGACTCCCAATTGTAAACAAGTATGTTATTCTTCCAAGGTTTTGTACAGTGTCCAGAAAAGCAGGGTACAACTCAGGGGCTGACACAAACAGTTGAAGTTGACCCCAACCCTCAATAGATAATGTATTGCTTTACCATGAAGTTCAGGAGTCCCTACAATATATATACTCAAAATATAGAGGAAGGACAATGTGTTGAGAGTGGCATGCACTGAATTTTCACTTTAACTATACTGAAGTTAAACAATTGTTCACTGTTTTTTTGTTACCAGTGCACACACTCCCAATTAGTCATTTTTTTCAAGATGACAACACATACTTGAGATTGAGCTGTACTGTATCTTTGTGGTAGCTTTGCACACAGATCGGAAGTGGAGGTGAGTTTTTGGCAACTCTCATGTGCTCTTGACAGCTTCAGGCATAAGTACACACAGACTGCATTTGTAATCCTTTGGCATTTGGTCATGGCGTAATGTTGTTATTGCTGAAGTGTTAATCTGATTATTTTCATAACCCTACAGGTTTTTTTGTTTTGTTTTTATTTTTTGGCATGTGAAATCTCACGCCATATGGTGAGGGGAAAGAGGATCAGTGACAGAATGCATGGCGCTGTCCAGTTCCAGCAAGGTTAAGAATAATTCCATCTCATGCATTGATGCTGCTGCTGCTTATTCTGCTCGTCGAGAGTCAGAGCTTTTTAAAAGTCAATGACTGGAACCGGACTCTTAATTGGGCACTGAGCACTCGAGAGAAACATCACAAGCACTGTTATAAAATCATTGGCACACCAGCCCCTGATTCACAACCCTCCCTCATCGTTCCACTGCCAGCCTCAAGCGGCTGTGTCCAGCACTGCATTCAGAAGAGCTCTAATTAAACTGAGGCAGATGCCAGAAGAGCTCAAGTAGACTATTGTATATTTTATTCCTCTTTTTATTATTATTATTATTATTATTATTATTATTTGTTTATTTAGCAGATGCCTTATAGAGACTAGGGTGTGTGAACTATCAGCTGCAGAGTCACTTACAACAACGTCTCACCCAAAAGACGGAGCACAAGGAGGTTAAGTGACTTGCTCAGGGTCACGCAATGAGTCAGTGGCTGAGCCTGGATTTGAACTGGGGACCGCTTGGTTACAAGCCATTTTCTTTAACCACTGGACCACACAGCGTCCTCTGGACCACCCCCTTCAGTCACTGTGTGTATGATTTTACCATGTTAAGTTTCCTATCTATGTATCTATTATATAATGCATATATGGGGTTTGGTAGGGCAACTTCTCGAATGCCATAGAGTTCACACAAACGAAAAGTTCACACAAAAGTTTTAAATTGTACCTTCATCACCACTCTTATCTTATTGCTCTTTTGTACAGCGGTTTTGGTGCTATGCTTCAGAGCAGGAGGTCCCGGGTTCACACCCCACCTCCGCCTGTGGGAACCGCGGTTTACCACAATAGATTAAAACTTGTATTATGTTTTAATACATAATGTTGTTTTAACTTTTCCTAAAACCTGTGACTAAAAAAAATCTAGCTTCTTTCAAAACAAGCAATGTCAAAAGCACCTTGAAGAAGCAGCCACCTGTATTAATCAGCCACAACTGTTTAGTCCCATCGATGAACCGCTAATTCAGGTAATGTGCAGGTTTGACAGCTATTGATTTTCTCTTTTTAACAGGGTAACTTGGCTATTGGTTTTATGAGCTGTATACTCACATGTTTAACTGTTCGCCGCTACAGGCTACTTAATCAAATGTTAAAAACATATGGCTGTATTTTAGTTATATAAACAGCAGTGGATCGACAATATTGAAACTGGTCTATAGTTATTATTCTTATTTATTTTTTAGCAGACGCCCTTATCCAGGGCGACTTACAATTGTTACAAGATATCACATTATTTTTATATACAATTACATTATTTTTACACATTATTTTTACATACAATTACCCATTCATACAGTTGGGTTTTTACTGGAGCAATCTAGGTAAAGTTCCTTGCTCAAGGGTACAGCAGCAGCATCCCCCACCTGGGATTGAACCCACGACCCTCCGGTCAGGAGTCCAGAGCCCTAACCTACTCCACACTCTAGTTACACTGTTCTATATTTGAAAACCTCACAGTCAACATAAATGTAACTGAGGTGCCTGTAACCTGAACATGAGCATGGTATGGATTCTAAATGGTATGTATCACTGCTCTTCACAATGCTGTGTTCTGTTGAGGGTACAGTTCATTGCTCCTTAGTACAAAACAACAATCGTAAGAGAATAGACCTTGCTTAATAAATGACTTCCTTCAATTGTATGGCAGGTCTCGGCTTAAAAGCAAATGTGTGCACTGTTCCTTTAAACAACAAACCCTACTGCTCCAATGAACCACAGCACTGAAGCTGAACTGGCATGTACAGTGACAGGCTGCACTGGAGCTCTGCAGTGTAAGGTCTTTGTAACCAATGAGCATCTTTTCTAAGCTATGTCATGGGGGGGGGGGGGGGGGGACGGCATGGCATGGCTGTTTGGTATGTGAAGCACTTCGCTTTTACAGCTGACCACAGTTCTGAGGCTCGAGGACGGTGTGTGTGTGTGTGTGTGTATGTTTGAGGAGGGGGCTCAGAACCTCTTACAAGTTTGCGTTATAAATAGGACCCAGAGAGAACAATGTCCCCTATGGTGTCATCAATGACATTTCATACACATAAATTAACCTTTCTGTATTTGCCTACTAGGTTTTCATTGTATAATATATATCAGTACTTGCACCTATGAAATACAGCAGAGAAAAAGCAAAAACCCCTGCTCCTGTCACAGCAAGCAATACAGCAAGAGAAAAAAGGAAAAGAGATGTGATGTTCTCTTAAGAAGTATGAAGTCCAGGGAGACAGGCAGGTGGAAACTGCAGGCCTTGCACAGAGCACCATCCATACGCTCACAGTAAAGGCTTCACAAAGCTAACCAAGCAAATAAGCGTCTAAAAGGATAAAACAAACGTGTCTGCTAGGTCCACAGTTAAAGCACATGTAGGTTTTGAAGTAGCACAGCACAGTAGATGATTAGAGCCAGAAGCTTCACATGACTAGCGTAACGATTGAAGTGCCGGCCCTGAGGTCTTGAAGTCTTTTGGGGAAAGCACTATCTTCTATCAGGGCTGTGTTTACAGCAGCTTAAAGCTCTCATGCAGCTCCCTTATCTGCACACCAGATGAAGACAGCAGCTTCAGGCTCCTGCTGTCCACTGCTGTGGATGTATGAGCATGGCTCAGGTAATATTGTAGAGGCAGGGATCAATATGCTTTAAATGGGAATCCTTCAGATCAATTGATGCTTTTGGGCTAATTTATATCAGTTGTCCTGCTATACTGCCCAGCAAGTCGGTGGACAGTGAAATTCAAGTGATGCGTTTGCAAATACATTAGCTAGAAATCTACACTGTATATTATGGGCTTTCTCAGAAAAGAATGCCAATTCTTCTTGGAGATAAGACCATTGGGAATATTGCCTGTTTGTTACCTCTCTTCCTATCTGATTTCATTAATGTGTTTTTCCATTAAAACATATATGTTGTATTTTTAGACAGTTAGTTCATTCTTGTATGTTATGTATGTTATACTCAAAGTTTTTGTTGGAAACTTTTGGCTGTCAGCCCTCCTGCTGAGTATAGTTGGAAATAGAAAACAGGTGCATAGCTAACTATTGCTCATCTCCTGTGTGCAGAGAATACCTATCTGTGCAAGCCAGCCCTGCATTTACTTTACATATTAGTCTGTCTGCGCCAGTAAGGGAGAGCAGCAGCTCTTCCACACTAACCATTCGAGACAGCTTTGTGCAGGTTGAAATCACTCTGGAAGTTGCACCAAATTGAAATTATTGTGCACGGGGGAGGTTTAATGCCAGCTGGTCCGTAAGTAAGTGCAGAGTAACTCTTGCAATAGCACAGCTAATGGGAGCCACACCACCGAGACAGCTTGAAGTGAAAGTTATAACTGTTGTATACAGGTTTTGACAGGATTATGTGGTGCAGTGGCATTTTGCAGGAGTCTGATATAACGGGATGGTTTCACAGTTCTAGAGTTTGTATTTTATTTTATAGGTAAATGCACAGTGCTGTTTGTGCATTGATGTGGCTTTAGCTTGGTTGATAGTATTTTATGCAAAAAAGTGTAATGACACAGCAAGTTCAGGTAACCTCCATCTGCCTGCACCCCACAGGATAGAGCAGGCCATCAGCCATCCACACAATGGGCATTTCATTGCTTGAGTTTTATTGTCTCTGAATCTTTGTAGTAAAGCACTACAGGCAGGCATTCAGCCGCAGATGTTAGACAACCTGGAGTTAGAGCAGGGGTGCCCTCTTTCCTGGGCAGTGTGTGTTTCATCTTACACGTCTGGCTCTCCTACCATAATCTGATCTGCTACAGATTGCCACACATGACAGAAATACAATAAGAAAAAGTAGAATATTAAGTTAATTTAAATCAATATGATTTGATACACTCGAGCTCTGAGCAAAACTGACTGCCGTTTTCAAAACCCAGCGTCTGCATCTCCCCGCTGCAGCAAATTACTGTCAACTCTGCTGAGCTGTGCGTTAAAAAGAGATTGTGGGCCTCCACAATGGAGAATAGGATACAGCAAAGATGAAATAATGTGTTCTAAAGAAACTGTACACAGATGGAGTTGCGTTTTCCAGTTGAGGTCTCACACTTACCGAGCTGCGGTGGTAAATATTACACAAATGCACATTGGCATGCACTGTAATATGGATTAATATATCTTTGGATTGTCCATAATCTGCAGTGCAAATAGAGCCACAAAAGCAACAAGGACATGCAGCAAATGCATGTACCTAGGGACACCCCTCAGGAGGGCTACCTGCATACAATGCGCTAATGCCTGTACCTACGGACCCCACTCAGGAGGGCTACCTGCATACAATGCGCTTTTCATTATAGCACGGCATGGAACAGCATTCGAAATCTAAATACAAAAAAAAATGTTATTTGCATAAAACGACTAGAATCAACAGGACAGGTGATATCCAAATTCAAAACTCCCCAAAGGATTTTTTTGGGGTCATGTCACACTCCAAGCTTAATCCAACCCCCTTTGATGAATTCCGTCCGACTGCAGACGTCATCACAAGCCTCTGGACCTTTCTCGGTCACGTACTGTAAAAGCTTGAGGCTTCGTCGGGTGCTGGTGAGGTCGAGATTGCTGTTCTAATCAAGCAGCAGTGACCTCTTTATTGGGCTTATTACTCAAAAATGGTGTTTGAGAATTAACCCGGGCAGTTCTAATCATCCTATTACAGTGGGGTTTCAACCAGGGCACGGGAGTTCTTCCCTTATAGAAGGTTATCAGATCTGTAATCCCCACAGACTAGGCAGGACCTTGCTGTAACATCTCATTCGACGAGCAGCACCTCCTGCAGTTCAATGCCCAATAACACCATTGGTAGAATAGACTTCCCCCTGCTGGGCATGGCTTTCCTTGGATAAACGCCACATATTTTTCTCACGATCAGGCACCAAGGTGACCTCATTAAATTTATCAGTGTTAAACGGTACTAGTAATCTGTAATAAGTATTGAACTCTAATTAAAAAAAGTGTTTAAAACAGAATTTTTTCATGAACAGTTTACTTGTAAAAGTAAAATGGTAATGATAATAAAAGGCAGTGCTCAATTAGAAGTTACATGGAGTAGCTTTGCTCCAATTGCACTTGCAGTTTATTATTGACCCATAACCCTCCTTCAGCACAAATAGGCACAATCGTGCTCAGCTAAGGACATTCATTTTCGGGAAATTGGAACTTCTGTTGATAATAATGTGCTACATCAGCCTGTCCTTTTTTTTTTCCATTGGGTCTGCGAATCAGTCTTTAGCAGTAAAATCTGGGTTTGTGAAACATGTTGCACAAGAAGTCATTTTATAGTGTGGTGGCATATTGGCTTCCTTCCTGTTGAAGTGAAAATAAAGTGTGGAAACCTGACAAGGTAAAACTAGCCGATACTAAGTCTAACAGCCTTCTTCAGTGTACTGAGCACATACCTTTGTACAGTTTTGCCTGATTGAGTGGAAAACTAAACAGCAAAAAGTGAGGAAAGGAATTTTCCCCTTGAAAGGGTTAAATAGTTACCTGCTCAGGTTGCTTTCAGACTATTTGTTGCTCTGAAGTAAACAGAGAGAGACGCATCGTGAGACTGTTTGGAGTCACCACTGCCTCCGGCATCGTTTGCACATATTCAGTGTTTATTTATAGGTGCAATAAGTGCAGAATTCTGTTCCAAATGCATTAGTGTATGGTTGAGATACTGGTTTCTTAACAGCAATATATATATATATATATATATATATATATATATATATATATATATATATATATATATATATATATATATATACACACACACACACAAGATAGGGTGAGATTGTATTTATTGTAGATACTGTACAATGCTGACTAGATTACATTAAATATTAATGGGTGCAGTGTGCTGTGCAGTATAAATGTTCCATTTTACATTTTTAATGACTAATGCTTTTTCATTGTTTTTGCATGTTAAGAAGTATTTGGTTGCTGTATTTACGTTCCATAACCTTTCACTGTACTATGTTGTATTGCAGTGGTGTCCCTGCGATTCTTTTTGGACTGAGATATCTAATAAAAAAGACCCCTGTATTCCTGTCAGCACAGGCAAACCAGCCAAGTGCTTCTTCCAGCTGCACCTGTTTGTGCTGACCTGCCTTTGCCTTACTGCTTATCAGACTTATCTGCTGGTAATACTGATAAAGTCTAAAGCAGCCTGGGATAATTTATACAGTGTACACACCTACTTACTTACATACGTACCTTCTGCTTCTCAGACGTCAATCTTGCAACCGATCCGATGAAAACTTGCCGCTGCCCCACAGAGAAAAAAATCCAGTTCTTAGCAGGAAACTGCAATAGTAGCAGCAGTTACTCACTGGCTGCAGATGAAAGGCACGATATGTTCTGCATTCAGATCTTTGTCAATCTGAACATTTAAGGTTAAATGCATTTTCCCAAGATTTCGAAAACTGGGGCATACAGATATCTTTTTAACATTCTTACTTTCAGCCTAGGGCAACATACCTTAAAGGGTACATAAGGACCTTTTTTATTTTATTGTGTTACATGTTCCCATGTGTTGCTACAAATGTTTATGTAAGGTGTGTGTATTGTTTTAATTTTTTTTTTTTTTACATTTTGACCACTTTTTTAAACTTTTAAATTGCATTCCCTGCCTCAAGATGGCTGCCCATGTACCCGCATGGACCTCTCAAAACTACATTTCCCATCATCCTCCTGCTCACATATGTAACTGACATAGATAGATTTTCTTTTTTGTTTGACTTTCACTAAACAGGAGTGCATTGCACTGTTGCCATTCTGTATAGTAGGTCTTGAGATGTGCTCGTTTTCTCAACTCCGTGACCCCTCCAGGGACCCCATCCCCATTTTAAGAACCCAGTTTTTTGACATGCTCTACTTTGTCTTGACAGTTTAAAGTAACGCATTCCAACTGAAAAACTGAGAACCCAGGTGAATCAACACCAGCATACTAATAACAGCAGCACAGATATGTCTGAGCATGCTCAATGGCCCCACGTCATGCAAATTGCCTTGCTGATAATATCAGAGATGAGTCCAAGGAGTGCTGCTTTACTAAGAACTGTTGTTCTGAAATTGGAGAATGTGTCCCTTTGTTTGTACATATGCAGTGTTCTTTCAAAAGGGGCTCTTGTACTGAACGCAGCACTGTGCTGTTAATGGCAGTGCTGTAAGGCGTTGCAGGCTGCAATGTGGCACAGCAGGTTAGGTTCATTCTTGTCCCGTGTCTTGCCTCCTTAGTCTTCAGAAAGCCCTGCGGGGATCGAAGTTCAAAAGTGTCAAGTCTGGACTTGAGATGATGTCATTCATCTCCAAAGAGTATTCCAGAAAGTTTCTAAAACATTATTTAGAAAGTCAATGGTTTTGCATTGTGATGAGTTTTTATCACAGTACAAAAATAATTTCGCTTGGTAATCAGAAGGCAGTTTGTATTGAGTTTGGAAAAATAACAACTTCTGATTGGTTAAAAAGCATCACATGACCGTGCGTATATATAGCGTATAGCACTGCTTGCATACTAATGAGCCACTTCACACTGAATAAATCACTACGCACCATTACATTCTAAATTCCAGCAAGAGTAGACACATAACAGTAGATGAGGAACAGCTAAATAAATAGAAGATTGAAAAAAACACACAAAACTACAGCATGGGCTGGTTAATATACTTAAAGAAAAAAATATGGACATTCATTTTATGGAAATAAGTAAAAAAAAAAAAAAAAACATTAAGGGCATTTTATGCCAGTATTCCATCTCCAGTTTTATAATGCTGAGTTGGACTAAATACTTATTTTAACAGTAGAAGTTTTAACATCTCTGCTGACAGAGAGTTTAAAACCAACAAGAACATATTCCTGTCAGTCAGGAAAACTCTAAGAAAAGCAGGTAACGACAAAGTCAGACACCACCCCCTGAATTACCGGCCTGGATTTTAAGCATCTGCGGGAAACTGAGGCACTGTCCCCTGACACCGCGGTCGGATTGGTGCGTAAAGTCTGGTTCGATCGTCAACTTAATCTGGCACAACTTGGACGCGAGGGTGTCTGACAACTAACAAAAACATATTTTGAGATCCAAAAGGATGAAAATGTACTAGAATATGTGTGCTTCGCATATAACGAGTTCACAAACTCACTTCAAGATCCAGCTTCAGTTTCCATCGCAGCTGCTCTCCTTACTTCCTTAGTGTCATTTGAAAGTGCATTGTCTGGGGTTAGATCTAGAGTAAAAAGTGATGGTGTGCTTCCAGTGGCACTAGCTTGGAGTTGAGGGGTTATGACCTTAGATTTCTTTGTTACAGTGATGGATTTAAAACTACCAAAACCTCAATTAGTTGCATTTTAAAAACTACAAACTGATAGAAAACACAAAGAAAAAAAAAAAGATGGTAAACTGAAGGAACGAGGGGTTAATAACTTCTGCCGTCAATAGAATTTCAAATCTACTCCTACTGGAATCGAACAAAAAATCTCAGTTCTTAAAAGTTGCATGCGGAATGTGGTTTGTTAACAAGCAGGTTTTACTAGGAGTTTGATTAGCCACAGTATGTATGTAACAAGCTCAGGTGTGTCCTATTAAACACATAGTAAAACCAGGAATGGAGCAAACTGCTAAGCAATGTGAATCTTATTTCCATACCCGTTTTATGACATCCTATTCCATTGGTGGATACAAATAATACCATCATTTAAATAATTAAAATAGGGACCCTCCCTGGGACAGTTTTTAGATCAATTGAATATACCGCACTGAACATTAGAGCAAAAATATTCAAGTTGAAACAGGCAAAAACAGAAGCTGTGCTCGAGGCAGGTGCTGTTCACTGTTTTTACCCTGGATGCACAGTCCAGGTATTGAGTTACGAGCTGAAGTTCTGCTGGATCTGCCTTCACATTGTTTGCTAGTGCAATTGATTTTTGTTCAGTAGAATCAGGTGGGTTTCAAAATAAAAACTAAAAACCCAAACCTCAGAAATGATCTGAACTTGCATAATTAAATCCTGATTCTAACCCTCCTGAACTAGCTGGATCTTTTTCTGTCAAATATGGTTTTGGTGCACAATGATTCCTTTGCTCAGACAGTAAGAGAGAGAGACAGAGAAAAGATGGAGAATGATGTATGCAACTTGAAAGCTGCCAGCGAGTAGGGCCATAATATTGTCTATAATTATTCACTTAACTTGGCAATGTTGAAATGACTGTAATTATCACAGCCCATAAAAGACTGTTATGCAAGTTAAATATTAAAGAAAGAAATCAGTTTGGTCTTGAAGCGCCTAAAAGTGTCGGGGTTGCCAGGGATACCTGGCGCTATCCCAAGAGATGTTATAAACTCAAATTAGTGCTCAGGTACCATAGCTTGAAGTTTGCAGTGTAACGGCACAAGCAAATATTATTTAGCTCTATAGCTTGGTGGTGGGATGTTATTTTCCACAGCAGCAGTGCACATTTTCCATTCTGTTATTGCCCCAATGTTCTGTGTCCTTCATTGTTTCTTCTGTGTGTATTCTCTCTCCAAGCCCCAGTTGTTCAGACTCCCCTTTTATTAGAGCTCACAAGCAGCCAAGGTTTTTTTTTGTTTAGTTTTTTTGTCAGCTGTACACTGTTGTTGGAATTCTCTTATTTGAAGGGTTTGTCAGCAGCCCCACACTATCGCTCCAGACCCTTGATAAAATGCAGGCTCACCTCATGAGTCAGTCCTTAAAAGAAAAAAAGAAAGAAAGAAAGAAAGAAAGAAAGAGAGAAAGAAAGAAAGAAATTCAATAATTAATGTATAAAATACAGCTCCTTCTATACCCTCTTTTTAAATTAGTTTCCTAACATATCTGGTCACATTTTTCCCCAATACCGAATTTCAGAAAGATGTAAGCTTTAACAACATACTTATGTTTTATCACTGCAAATAAGGTATTTTGATTGATTTTTCTTTGGCTGCTTAAATACTAACAAACACACCAAACCCTGCTTAAAGAAAGAACCAGTACTGTATTTTTTTTTTAACAACCAACCGTCAATAACACTGTTTATCAAAACAATTCCACATTAAAGATGTTGTGTTCTCAACTGCATGTAATCGTGTGTGCCTGCAGTGTGGTTAATGATGGGCTCCATTAATGAATATGAGACAATAGGATTTTTGATGGTGCTGCAGGTATTTATGGTATTTCTTTCATTGGGAAGTCACAGTAGTTTTGTAGGCTTGGCTGTCCAGATCCAACTTTACAGCCTACTGCACCCTGCTCTGGGGCACTGCAGAGAACAGTGGGAAAGCTTAAACTGTATTAACAGAACAGGTCTAGTCAGTTTTGCATACCCTTGCAGAAAAGCAGGGATCGGCAGCCTGCCATGTGTGTGGTTATTTAACTGTGACGCAGACGTGTACTAGAAACACACATTGTTTTGATTGTAGTGAAAGTGAATGGTGCCAAATTGGTTCACAGGAGACTTAAATGAGTATCCACTGTAGATGGTGCACACGCTTGCCTCAGCCCACTTTGTTTAAGTATAAACCTTCAGACCTTCATCTAGTCAGTGAAAGGATCGTTCACGCTCCTTGCCCATTCTAATACATGCCCCTGTTGCAGCAATTCCCATTAACAATGACATTGAATAAGAACTGTGACACACTGCAAACACAGTGCCGTTGCCCTTGTCATACCTGTGGATCTGCACCAAAAATAGTACAACAACGTCAGTCTGTGCTGTCAAATTGGGTTGTCAGTTTTGCTACATGGGGGCACCTGCTTGCTGAATATAGCAAGAATAACATCTGTACATTATAGACAATAAATGCATGGATTAATAACATACAGGTAACTTTAAAGTATGGATTACAATAACCTAGCAGGAGAGCATAGAAAAGTATTGGGATTGGCTGCAGAAATAACTTTGACACTGGGCCGGTGATTGACCCAGTGATAGAAAGTCACCTATTTTCATTTTTAAAGAAAGTCTAATCGGCTGCAGTAGCTGCACCTGTTTCTCTGTGGTTTCCCCTCCAGGCTTTCTGCTGTACGCGGGTTCTTGGCTCCCGTACAATTGGGATCACACCCAGTCATTAAAAGAAGAAAAAACATCTCTTAGCCCCTGCTCGATTCCAAACCCTTTCATCACTTACCTTTGAAATCTCTACGTGTTAGACTGGGTGTGACAGGATAGCAGAGTAGTGACGTCCCAGACCAGAAAACTGACAGAGCCACAGGTGCTTGTGGGGTTGAAAACACTGGTGCATTGTTTTATTCAAAAACAAAATAAAAGGTTTAAACAAAACAGTCTCGAACCAGAATAAACAAAACCAAAACCTAACTCCTTCCAGGAGTTCTAAACTATACCGGACAGCTAAGCTGTTTACCGGTCACAAAAACCCCACACTTATTCAGGTAGGATTCAAGCACTGTACCGTCTCTCTGTTTCCAGCTACCTGGTAGTCTCTCCCTAAGGGAGCTTCAGGTTCTCTTTTTATAGCATGTGGCTGTTCCTAATTAGCACCAGGTATCCCATTTGGGAACAACCACATTCTCACATGTATTTGGCAGGGACAGGAATTAACCCTATCCCTGCCAAACACCAGCAAAACACAGATAAACACCCACAATTTACAGACAGGGCTCTTGCTCTGCCACACTGGGGTACTATTTTTACTTTAGAACGTTGGATGCACATTTTTAGTTAGTTTCATACTTAACCCCCAGGGACCATGAGGTTGGGTTTGCTGCTGTGAACAGGAGCCAGGTACAGTGTTGTAATGGCATGCATCAGATAGAGGGGATTAGGGCACCACTTTTAAAGCTTCAGCACAGGTGAGCACACCTGCAGTGGCAGCTCTTCTTTTGAATATTTTGGTTGCATTGGTGCAGGATCTGAACACCACAGACACTATTAGAGTAGACTAGGGATCAGACGCTTTTGCTTCACTAACTGCTGTGGTGGAAAAAAATGCCATTAAAAAATCTGATATACATTTAGCATAATATGTGCGTCTTGCTTATAGGGAAATATGTGATGTATGAAAAATTATTTTCATAGCTCTATGTGCTCTTTAAATATGTGAAAAGATAACAGAGATTTAGTCAATTTATTGCCATTTAATTCTCCATTTCACCCCTTCTAGGTTTCAAGTCTTTATAAAAGTCTGATATAAAATGTAACTGTGTCCGTTTTAAAGCTTTACTGTGTCCCTTATAAAACTTTACTATGTGATTTTCAAGGCCCTATTCTTCATTCGTTTCTCTCCAGGTCGAACCATTTAATTGGAAATAGGATCCACATGCCTCCAATCCTCAGCTGGTTACTTGCATGAACCTGTTTCTGAATGCAGGTTAACCAGCTCTTTATTCATTTATGCCATGGGCTGATCCAGCTTGCATGTCTTTGAGTCATTGCATTTATATTGTTGAAGTGCCAAATCTCACACCTCAAAAGACCACAGAACATGCCTGCAATGGGATAGTCTTGTACGTTGTCTGAAGATATTGATAGCAGTTCTTTACTGAATTCATCCACAACGTGTGCTACTGTACATTATACAAATATTGACTGGTGTCGAGACCTATAGTGGAAAACAGTTGCCCTGAGGGTTGAAAAACCATCAGACAGTGTGCAATAATGCAGGCAAAACGATACCTGCTTAATTAAACCTGTGACGTCAGAGAGCAATAGTTGGTATTTACTTTTGACTGCTGAGTGACGTCGGGGAGATGTAGTTATTTGGCTATTGACTGCTAGGGTGTCGATTGTTTGGTTTGTGGGTAATGGCAAAAACTATTTTTGGTCATGTAACACTGTATCAGTGTGACAGAGATCGAATGATTCTTGGTGTTAGATCTCCCTCTCGACCTGCGAGGCAGCTGCATAAAGGGAACAGAATACCCTGGACTAAATGGCATGACAGTTTATTCCCAGGGTTAGGTGGAAGTCGGCCATCTAGAAAGGGGGCAGAGCTACGGTACACGAAACCAATGACCCAGACGGGAAACGACGTGGCATCTGCGGATTGGAGGAGCGGATGCACTTGTTGACCAAGGGGTCATGGGTGACATTATAAAAAGGGGACGTAGTGATGTGATCTGTTCCTTTGTGAATAATTACATTAAACTGACCAGAAGGAGAACCTGTGTAGTGAAACGTGAGTGTTTTGTTTGTTTTTGTTTGTCGTTAATAATACTGTTTGTAATTATTTGGACGGCTAACACGATCCAGAGCTGTCACCAAAGGCCAGCACTAAACCCGGATCAACAACACTGCACTTTGTTTGCACTAAAGAACTGTATTCACCACGAGCACTAGAGGACGCACTGTGGACGGGTGTTTGTGTCTGTGTATGTGTTGGGTGAACTGAAACGGGACTGTTATTATTTCGGGGCCAACCTGCAGGTTATAAATAAGCAATACACGCTGCTGTATTGCTTCATTAACATTGTTATTGTTTACTGCTGTTAGCCATCAGGCATTGGATTATACAATTAAACCTTCATTGCACCTGGATTATCATTGTTTGTCTGATTATTGATCACCTGCACCTGCACACTGTTAACCACTTCAGTCACAATCAGCCATTAGCGTTGAAAGTTTCAATCTTAAACTGAGGGAACACAAAGCCACTTTTTCAGGAACACTGGCTTGAAACCTGGTTCCAGGAGGCCTAGTTTGAAGTTGCTGTATCAAACCCCAAGTCTCCCCTGGGTGTGCCATGCAGTGGCCTGAAACATTGTCTCCTGAAACCAAATATCTAGCCACAAAATGTCTTGGTGTTCAATCAGCTTTAGGGTAAAATAATCCCTGAAATGACACAAGAGATGCCACTCACTCAATGAATAACTTTCATATGCTGTTATTGCTTGGTAATCACCCATCTGCACCACCAATTCTGTTAATATAATCTGCATCCCACTGTAGTTTATAACAAATATTTTAATTCAGTTTGGCATCAATATTCAATCAGGCCGCTGCAATTAAACTTTGCAGCGTATTGGCAATACAACATTTCAAGGATACCCAGATGCATGTCTGGAGAGAATTCGTGTCACTTGTCCTTAGGGAGGCAATCAATTAATTATAAAATGCACTTATTTTTTATTTTCCATTATCTGCAATAAACAAAACCTGATTACAGAAGAGAGAAAGAGAGAGTTCTGAAGCTGACCTGATTGAATGAGGATGGTATACCCAGTTGACCAGTGGCCCATGGGTCTGCTGGAGAGTTGGTTTTCCTGTATGCAGGGGCTGTGGTGTATTGCTAAAGCTGGGATGTATTGATTAGCGTGGATCGGGACCCTGCTGGGAGCTCTGAAAGGATGCATGGTGGGGTGTAATGGGCTTGTCGATTAGACAGCCCACCACTCTAAGGGTTCCTGAGGTTTGGGTCAAGAGGGCATGCCCATCTACTGCTGGGTAAGCAATATGGATGGATGGAATCTACCACCCCCTTCTAGCAGTAACTGAAGGTATTGCAAACCAGCAACCAAAAAACTACAAATCCAAGCATGCAGTTTGACCGTAGGGTAACTGAAGGCATTGTAAACCAGCAACCAACAAACTACAAATCCCATCATGCAGTTTGACCGCAGGGTATACCTACTTTTAATTCCCATCTCAAAGGTTGAGAGGGGTTCAATTGGTGACTGCAATTGTGAGCCTATTAGCTACACAATAGCAAAACGGTGTACAAAAAATCAGTATAGTGTGCATGTGTAACGAAAGCTTAAAAGAAAAAAATAATCTAATGTGCAATGACATTCTACTCATAAGTGGATTGGCTTCAGTATATTTATTGTCAGTGGTTATGGCGGGAGCTGGACTCCAAACACAGAGTTTCAAATAAAGTGTGTCAAAAGGTAGTTTCCAATTCCAAATTCAATAAAGATGGTAAATAAAGAAGCAAGTGTGGGGGATCGATCCCACAATGCAAGAGAAACACTCCGAGGAAAAATGGCACCTCTCTGGCAGATGGGCACTGTCTACTGGGGTGGAGACTGTCTCCACAGGGACCCGAGCTCACCACTCAGCAGCTCCTGCAAGAGTGCAGACAGGCCGCGCCAGCAGATTAAGCCTTCAGAAATTCACCCCGGTAACTGCAGTTAGGCCCTCTGGAGCTAGTAAGATAAGATATTTACCACTGGAGAAGGGGGGCTGGGATATAGTCTTTCAGCTCTACAAGTCTGCAGAGCCTAGTGAAAGTGACTTCTCTAATGCTGATAATAATCCTCTAGTCACAATTAGACATGGCGGTGTTGAGGGAGCATGCTTGAGTGATCCACTCCTTTCGCGAGAAGCTTCCCAATGGAATTGTAGTCCTCTGTTCACCGGCTCAGAAAACATAGCATATTAATTTAAAATAAAAAAAAGAAAGAGGAAAAAACTGCATAAACGAATGGCCCCGAGGATAATGGAACTGGAGAAGAAATAGAAGAAGAAAAAAAAAAGTAATTGCGAGGAAATCTTTTACAACATGCTTATTTTCCTCTAATGAAGCCCTCCCCTGGCAGAGTGCAGACATGCAGGGAATCTCTGATGAGTCTGGAGGAAGTCTTTAAGTTGTTAGCTAGGGTTTGGAGAGCTTAACTGTACCACCTTCAATTAATCACTGTTGCTTATTCTATAGCATTAAGCCTGCCCAGACTGTAATGCTTTAACTTATCGCAAACCTCTATTTTTCTTTGCTTGGTCCCAAATGGTTTCAGTTTTGCATGACAAGGCATGGCATCGTTCTATTATAAGATTCAGTCAAGTCAACCCCCCTTTTTTATAGCTATGATAAGGTTATATCAGGGGATCCTGTACATGTATCACACCGATATTGTATTATTTTATATAGGTTTACCTCGCATTTAATTAAAATGTTCAGGAGATCAAGAAAGCACTTCACAATTTGGAGTGCCAAAATGTAATTGGTAAAGACTTCCATATGTTCTTAAAAATATGTTTTCATTTCAAACTTACTTGGCCATGGGGACTAGGCACTTATGACCAGGGTCCACCCTTCACCCAAAAACAGACATCAGACACGGTGTTGTACAATCGTCTGCTCCCTGTCTGTGCTGGATCTCAAACATCCACCTAGTGGTGGAAGAGTCCCCATCAGCCCCCTAGCCAGGTAACTGCCTCCCAGCAGGCCTGCACCAAAATCAAAGGCTGCTGGAAATGTAGACACTGGAAAAATAGAAAACAGACGTGGGCAAGCTCAGTAATAAAAACAAGAAAAGAGAGAAAGATATTAGAATGTGGGGGAGGGGGAGAAAAGGAAACTCTTAGGAGATTTCTCTGTCACTGCAGGGCTGGAAATGCATAGTTAAGTTTCCTAACAATCTGCCCTGTTAGTCTCCTGTGTCGCGCTGATGGACTTTTTAAATGAAATTGTGCCTCTTTGACTGCAACAAGCTTGCAGAGCCTCTGGGCTTGAGGGAAGCTTGTACAGGGCAATCATTACGCTGGCTAACCGCAAAATTGAAAGATTATTGTTAACATGTATTACCGCTCCCTGGTAATATTTTACTATGACTCAGTGGAAGCTGCTGCTGATGGGGATGGAGCAGCTTTTAGAACTTATGAAGCTATGAAGTTATGAAGCTATCCACAGCCGCCGCAAACCTCAAACTTATGAGACACCAATGAAGAAATCCATCACATACTTTCACAGTGTTCGTTTTATCGTTCTCTGCTTTTTTCCAGGTATAGTCTGGTAAGATTACTAAATGTTTTCCAGTAGGAGCCCATTTAGAACCGCTTTACAGCAGATAGGTGACTATGAGCAAAGGGACTTTGAGTACATTTATGTAGAGTTGAAGCTAAAATAAGGCTACTTTTCACACCTGTGTAGTAGTGTAATATACTGGCAGCCTCTTAATAACATGATTTGTTATTGTGCATCTGTATTATGCACTAAACGGTTTCACCTTGAAATCACACTGTGGCATTTCTGCCTGTGCTAAACCACCTTTTCAGCTTGGTAAAAACGCGAGATGCAAAGTGAAGCAGTCAGCGAGATGTCAAACATGAGCCTGTGTGATCGAGTGCATTTGACAACACACAAAACCAATTACCTACATGTAAAACTTTCTGTTGAACCTTCAGTGGCATTGTTTAATGTGTGACATGCAACATCTAATGGAGTATTAGCACACCTCCCCTCCCATCGGGATTGGAGGGGAAGCAATCGCGGGCTGAAAGGCAGTCGCTGGGGATCGGAGGGGAAGCGATTGGGGTCTGAAAGGCAGTCACTGGGGATCAGGGGGGAAGCGTTTGGGGTCTGAAAGGCAGTCGCTGGGGATCAGGGGGGAAGCGTTTGGGGTCTGAAAGGCAGTCGCTGGGGATCGGAGAGGAAGAAATCGAGGGCTGAAAGGCAGTCACTGTGGATCGGAGGGGAAGCGATTGGAGTCTGAAAGGCAGTCGCTGGGGATCGGAGGGGAAGCGATTGAGGTCTGAAAGGCAGTCGCTGGGGATCAGGGGGGAAGCGTTTGGGGTCTGAAAGGCAGTCGCTGGGGATCAGGGGGGAAGCGTTTGGGGTCTGAAAGGCAGTCGCTGGGGATCGGAGAGGAAGCAATCGAGGGCTGAAAGGCAGTCACTGTGGATTGGAGAGGAAGCGATTGGAGTCTGAAAGGCAGTCGCTGGGGATCGGAGGGGAAGCGATTGAGGTCTGAAAGGCAGTCGCTGGGGATCAGGGGGGAAGCGTTTGGGGTCTGAAAGGCAGTCGCTGGGGATCAGGGGGGAAGCGTTTGGGGTCTGAAAGGCAGTCGCTGGGGATCGGAGAGGAAGCAATCGAGGGCTGAAAGGCAGTCACTGTGGATCGGAGGGGAAGCGATTGGAGTCTGAAAGGCAGTCGCTGGGGATCGGAGGGGAAGCGATTGAGGTCTGAAAGGCAGTCGCTGATGGATCAGGGGGGAAGCGTTTGGGGTCTGAAAGGCAGTCGCTGGGGATCGGAGAGGAAGAAATCGAGGGCTGAAAGACAGTCACTGTGAATCGGAGGGGAAGCGATTGGAGTCTGAAAGGCAGTCGCTAGGGATTGGAGAGGAAGCGATCGGGGGCTGAAAGGCAGTCACTAGGGATTGGAGGGGAAGCGATCGGGGGCTGAAAGGCAGTCGCTGGGGATTGGAGGGGAAGCGATCGGGGGCTGAAAGGCAGTCGCTGGGGATTGGAGGGGAAGAGTACCTGCCGAGCTTGTTTAAATAGGAATGAGAGTTGGTTTGACAGCCGCAGGAGTGAGTAAGATTGATGAGGCAGGAAAGTGCAGAGCACAAGGACTTCACATTTCATAAAGTGGCAGCGACAGCCTTTCGCGTACCCTTTTTCTTTGTTTTAGTTTAGTTTGTGACAATTGTGTGTTTCTGGATGTGCTCTGGGCAACCAGTGAACAAAGTAACAAAAGGGTCAGGGGCCGTAATGAATAAATAATTAAAAAGTAAGGACTTGCGGTATGTTTTAGGGGGCGCAGTGGGCTTATTTTTTTTTA